>NC_090291.1:30045000-30347500 GCF_037392515.1 Haliotis asinina
GATGGTGGCACACACCTTGTCGCAGGTACAGCAACATGCAGTATACATGGACAAAGTCTCAGACCACACAGCTGTATCTCGTTAGGATGGGAAAGACACATTGATTCAGTATGCTTTGCATCTGCAAGATTTGGATGTTCCACAGGGAGTTGAGATTGGTTGTTGTACTGAAGAGATTGACATCCAATGATTGAGGGAAAAACAAAGAAGCACTTTGGGCATGAAGGTGGGATGGACATAGTGTATATGAGTAACCAAATAACAATGATACTATTTTCTACCAGCATCCTGTTCCAAAACCATGGCTTTCTTCCAATACAAGTAGGAATGAAAAGTTTCTTCAAGATCTGACCCATTTAACAAGAAATCCATTTGTTTCCCAAAGCATAACACAATTTTGCTGCAGAATCTGGAGGGCCAACATCATCATGGGTAAGTTGGTCAGGGCCAAGCTGACCAGTGCTTGGACTGCCGTCCATCAGTTGATGACAGATGATGAAGTAAAGAATGACTGATCAGTTAATAAAGGTTTTGCACTGCTGTAAATGAGAGACGCTGTTAGGTCGTCTCCATGAAAATTATTTAACCTTTTCTCATAGGTATTCCTTAAAAAAACAGTCCCTCTGTCCGAAAGAAACAATGAAGAGTGACTCTGTCCAATCTATTCCTATACAAATTTTGTCTGCGCTATATTCACACTTTTACTAGCGGGCATATAGAGAAACCTACACTATCAGTATATAAAAGGACCATCAGCGTTTAAATCTGATCTCTGGTTCGGTTGACACACAGCCCAGTATCAACTGTTCTTATTATAATGGTATACAGGACTGTGCAGTTAGAGCCTAGAGGAAAGAATGTCATAGAAGTACAAATTACTTTATATGTAGAGAGTGCAGTCACCAATTGTTTTTCACTTCCTTTAATGTTTGTTCATCATTGCATGTGTTCATATAGTTAGATGAACAAATGATCCCAACAATGTCATACATCATGATGAGGTATGTACAATTTTTGGTGGCAAAACACAAAGGATAGAAAACACAAACTAGTACTGTTTCTTTAACACTTTCCCAAGATGGAGCAGACTTGGAGGTGACTAATTAATTGTGCCAAGAATCACCACAGTGATTGAAGGTTGAAAGATGGAGGGTTCACTTATGTTAATATTAGGCTGATAACAATGGGATGGTAACACTGGGCTGGGACCAGTAACATTGTACAGGGACCACTACACAGGTAAAACTAAGGCAGGCAACAACGGGCAGGTAACACGAAGCAGGTGGCACTGAGCAGGTAATGTTGGGCAGGTAAAACCGACCAGGTAACATTGGACAGGTAACAATGGGCAGGGAACATAGGGCAAGGAACAATGAGAAGGGGATATAGAGTAGGTAACGCTGGATAGGAATATAGGGAAGGTAATACTAGAAAGGTACACTGGGCAGGGAATATGGTAGGTAACACTGATTGGGGAATATTGGGCAGTTAACAATGGAATGGTAACATTGGGCAGGGAACACTGGAATGGTAACACTCAGGGCAGGGAATATGGCAGGTAACCCTGATCAAGGATTATTGGGCAGGTAACACTGGGCAGGAAATATTGGACAGGTAACACTGGAATGGTTACACTGGGCAGGGAATATGACAGGTAACACTGGAATGGTAACACTGGGAAGGGAATATGACAGGTAACACTGGAATGGTAACACTGGGCAGGGAATATTGGGCAGGTAACACTGGAATGGTAACAAAGGGGACTATGCTCCTTAGGTAGACAGTTTCCACATGCAGGTCAACAACACATGGAGGTAAAACCCAGTTCAGTGAACCTCAGACATGAACAGGCACACCGATGACATCCTATAGGACTCCCACATCTGAAGTACATAACTATGGGCAATGGAACCAGCGCTATGATGTATATATGGAGATAGATATTGAACTAAGGCCAGGAATACTCTGTGAATACTTTAACACATGCATAAAGTCAAACAATCTCTCCAGAAAAGATACCCCCAGCAGTGCTGGAAGAGTGCACATAGTACTCTCTTCTGCCATTCTACCATTACCACAGTGCAACAGATTGCAACCAAACGTACCTCTCCTAAATAATCATATCTTGTTACATTCTCTTACATTCAGTCTAGCTCAACTTCACCTCCAAAGAAACATGTAGTTTACTGGAGTGCACAAGATAAATGTTATCTTAAAAAGTATAACTACAAGCTTTGGCTTACTTTATCTACAGGTGCACATTATACACTAGTAAATATTTTTGTATAATCATTTTTTAAAAGACAAAATGTCATGGATGTAAACATCTTCATTGTATACACATTGTTTCTGGGCTTATCCTTGCCCCTTCATCAAGGGAATTATTGCTTATTTAAAATATACAAAACATTTCATGAAAGTAACAATAAACTGATAACTTGTTTGTTTGAATCAATGTTTTTGAATACTAGTTTCATCTTCTTAAATTAATCATACTGCCTCTACAACCTGTCTTTTGACGTTCATAGCACAACCAACATATTCTCTATGTTCATCAGACCTCAACCCCAGACCTATCCAAAAATAAATATGTTCTGGCCTAAGGAGAAATTAATACTTCCGACTAAATCACCATGAAGTGGAAATAATGCCATAAAAACTCTTCAAGACTCCAAATTTCCACCTAATGCACTAATCACATGGTTCGATTTAATTTGTTATATCCACAATCAAGTCCATGAGCAATAACTACCGTAGAAAGAAGCTCCATCACTGTAATAGCAAACATGAGTTTGCTCATAAGTTCCCTCCTGATAATTTCACACATCTTCAATCAATCATAATTCAAGGTGTTCAAAAACATCTGTCAGTGAGCAGCTCTACCCGGAAAGCATTTAGAAAATATTACCGAGAAAACAACCTGATGTTGATATAGGTCTTATTCTCCAGCAAGCCATTTATGTCAATATTATGCCATTCCTACAACATCAAGTCTTTGTAATGGTTACAACCGGAACTATTTTCAGGAAGGCTTAATGAGTGGTCGTATCATTCATATCGTTTCATGGCTGACGAGTAAGTGTGAATGAAATCGCATCATGAATGTCCAGCACTTGTAGTATTATCCGTCCAAACCCTGCAACCAAGCATGCTCACAGCACACTGTTGGCTCTGGAAATTGATAGAATTCTGTTAATTTGGGTAATATAAATCAATCTAGAACACTCTGGTCGCATATTCTGGGTGATTAGTGGCAACAGTTTACATAAATTTCTATCCATCATTCCACATCGCTTCTATAGATCTTTGGCACAAGCAGCCCAGGAGGAGAGTGCTTACTTTAGAGATCAACTCTTTAGTTACGAAAAGCATTAACCGAACAGCCATAACTTTCATTAGAAAAAATCTTGTTTGTTGATACTTTTGAATAAAAAAGTTTGGTGGCAGAATGAAAATTATTTCCATTGATTTACATGATTTACTGGAAACACTGATCTTTTTAATGACTAAAAATGACAGAAATATACATCAGTTAGCCATAAAGAAAGAGAGGAGATTAATTTACCATCAAGAATTATTTTATTAAGATACATAACAATGATGGATATGTTGTTTGTGCTTAGATGGTTACAAAACAGTATCTGAGATTTGGAAAAGAAACACTTTTTAACATTACACAACAGACTATCACTTTTATTATGAGCTGTGATAATCTGCTAAACCTCTCCATGCATATGCATGAACCAGGAGAGAAACTCTGATGTAAGTCTCTGTAAAGAAAACTCATTAAATCCTGAGAAATGTTGTTTAGTGAGTCAGGTTTTATCCTGAAGCTTGGGTAAAAAGTCTGCGATGCTCATGAAAGCATGGAGGTAAACGCATCCCGATGAAGCAGACAGCAGTCATAGAGTTATTGACCTTGTGCCAAGGAATGGCTTATTTTACACATGAAACATATTTCACGAACCATTTTCGGGAGTGGATGGGGATTGCAAGCTCCCTCGGGATGAAGCTTAATATGGTATTTGCATGAAATGTCTATTTTACTGACTAAGAGACACATTTCAGAAAAATCTGAGGCAAACTGAATTACCTTCTTTTGGTATGATGACTGTTTAAGGAAATTTAATCTGGAAATGGTGGCAAACATATGGGTATGCTACACAGATTAGTTTCAGCAACACATATTTGATAATGTAAATTTCTCATCAGTGTGAAACTGGCACAATCACAGTTGTAGATCAAGTTAACAAAAAACACATCATTTTAGAAGTGAAATGCTGCCACTTGGTATCATTATACAGGTACAGGTAAAACCAAGAGTACCGCGAAATGAGATGAGTCAGTGAAGGTGTAAAACCATGACTTCAGCAGGGGAAGATCAGTCAGCGAAGGTACAAATGCAAGACAACAGCAGACGAAAGTCAGTGAAGGTGTCAAACCAAGACTACAGCAGAGGAAGGTCAGTCAGTGAAGGTGTAAAACCAAGGCCACAGCAGAGGAAGTTCAGTCAGTGAAGGTGTAAAACCAAGACTACAGCAAAAGTTCAAGGTCAGTGGAGGTGTAAAACCAAGGCCACAGCGAGGAAGGTCAGTCAGTAAAAGTTTAAAACCAAGACTACAGCAGAAGAAGGTCAGTGAAGGTGTAAAACCATGACTATAGCAGAAGAAGACAAGTGAAGGTGAAAAACCAAGGCCACAGCAGAGGAAGGTCAGTGAAGGTGAAAAACCAAGACCACAGCAGAGGAGGGCTTAGAGTTTCGAAGATCTTTTAGTTCTAAGATAATCATAAGTACAATACATTAACATTACCTTACGACTATCTTAGTGCTAAGAAAGTGTAAAACATCTAGCCCCTGCCCAAGAATGTCCAGTCACATCATATAAGGTTATGTTCAAATTAAAACACAAACTTAAAGTCAGATTATGAAGCAGTCCAGAAGAATTCTAACTACATGATGCTCTTGATGCTAATCTTGCTAATGTCAATGTGTATTCATTCTGAAGTAGGGATGTTCCCTTGGCACTTTAGACGTAATTACATTACTAATGTTATTTAATGGAGATGAGGACCTTTCCAAAATCAACTTAGTTACATTAAGTCACTGTTTTATCATGATATCAGTGTATGTTTACTTTATACTGAATATGTATCTCTGCTTGGTTATACCAGTGATGTCTCTAACTTTCTGTCTGCAACCTGAGGTCTAGACAAAAGACTAGATTTATTCAATCCAAATAAAAACTCATCATCAAAGTGGAACATTTTATCCATGCGATGATGATGATGATGATTATGATGATGATGACATATAGTAAAATCTTGAAAAATGGCATTGTCCTTTAGATACCTTAACTATTTTGGCCAATTTTGTTTGACCGAAACTACTTCTGGATGACAATGGCGGTAACGATGGTAACATCATTTTGTATTCACCACAGCCTAATCTTTCATGCTATTCAATGATACCTGAATAATACCAATATATCGGATGTGTAAACTTTTTTTGGAAGCGATTAGAATTGCTTTCTTCTAAAGACATGACTTTTCAACCACTCAGACACCTAGATGCTGATTAAAACACAGACAGACTGGAAATGTATCAAATGTATTTTAGACTAAGATTCTACTTAACTGTGACAGGGAATCAAATATAATTAAAGCCTTTAAAAGCAGTATCAGTGTTGTAAAGCTATAAAGCCTTGTTTGAGTGGCATTCAGATTATGGTAGTTGATAAACAAGAGTAAGGTATTTAGAGAGGATAAAAGAGAAGCTGGCTGTAGCAGCCTTTCAGTGTTTGAACTAAAACCATATCCAAGCCTGTTGCTGTGAGGACTCAGATATAGGTCAGCTGTAGTAAAATGTGTAGCTGTGTTTGTTTTGTTTATTGTTTAACACTGCACTCAGCAACATTCCAGCTAGTAAACAAGCATTGTCACTAAGGTGACATAATCCCCTGCTGCATACTATTAAATCAAACTTAAGAAGAAATTAAAGTGAAGGTCATAGTTTAAGATGAAGTAAAATGTCAACAAAAACATATCTCAAACTCTCTTGATATTCTGCACTGTAGTTGTTCAAACACAAAAATATTCTGATGAGTCACTTAGACCTTGACCAGTGTATGAAACTCCTGAACAACACAGTTGCCATGACCTTGAATATTAACAAAAGGTCACCAAAATCAACTGGGCCCTGCAAATTCCCCTACCACAATTCCCCTTGTGACTTGAGATGAAGGTCAAGGTCACCAATCTGACTGAGGCCTTTCTTTTACTGTCACAAACCTAGACACCAAATATGAAAAGAATCTAGTCAACAGGTTTTAAGATATTCCGATCCATACTTGCATACATACATACAGATGACCTTGAAAATTAAATGAAGGTCACCAAAATAGACTCGCCCCTGCACCTTCCCTAGATAAAGCTTGGTGTTGAATAGGAAGAAAGTGCAGTGAACGGTTCTTGAGATATCTCGCTAATGAGGTAAGATGCTATAGTCCCCTTGTGACCTTGAGATGAAGGTCAAAGTCACCAAACCTGACTGACACCTTCCTTTTACAGTGATAAACCTAGACAACAAATATGAAAAGAATCTAGTCAATGGTTCTTAAGATATTCCAATCTGTAAGTATCTGCGGACGTACGGAGCCTAATACTATAATAACTGAGTCTTAGTCAGATGATAGAAGGATCAATATCATGAGCATAGTCTGCACAATCAACATACTTATCAACCGGTGGGTAGATCTGTGTTTGACTTTACTATGGTCACTAAGGCCAGACATCAAGAGGTTACATTATTTATCACCGTTTCTCCATAAACTCTAAAAACAACAGCACAGATCATCCTTAGGGCAATGTTGTAAAGAGATAAAAAAGATCATTTATTTAGAACTAATAGACCATTTATTAGAACTTTGCATTCTTAATGATACATATAATTAGACTTCTTTACTTCATTGTCAAAACTACCTAGACTTGCTCGAAGGCTGTACAGAATGGTAATTCCATAGTTGTCAGTGAATCTATCCTTATAATCAACTTGCCTCGATAAGGCGCCAGATTATTGTGGGGAACACTTGGGGAATACAGCCAAGAACGTTTACTTACAGGTACTTGTGCAAGTTTACATCATAGATTGTTTGGAACCACTATCTGGAGATGTACATATTTATTGCTAAATAACTCCTAGATGTACTGGTACCCCTGTTTTAGTGTTCTATATTTAAAGCAGCAAATTAGTTGTAGGATCGTTGAAAAACACTGAGAGGTTGGAATCAGTAAATATCTCATTACTAAAGGACATGAAGCTGAGCTCGCCAGGAATTATCTCCACTGTGGTTGTGATTGAAATGTCATGGAGACCATAAGATACCCTCCCAGTATCTCCCCGTCTACTGTTGGTCTGTTTCCATGCATGATGTATACATCACAGGATCTTCGGTAAATTGAAAGGAAACAAATCTGACAACTCATATCTAATCTTAATAAACTGTAAATTTACCATGAACCAGTCAGTTTTCTTGATGTTTGTATCTGCGGGGCTAATAATAGCTTGGTGGAGGAACATTCCATCTTTCAACAACAAATGTCAATGTCAAATCTTTACTGCCATGACTTAGGATATGTTGGTAGAATGAGTGATTGTTGCTTTATGTCACAACCTCCTGTAAATCTTGCCTTGATGCCTGTACTGAAATGTAAGCTAAACCTTAAGAGGTGGTTGACATCACAGACCAATAGTTGACATCATAGAACAATGGTTCACATAAATTCCAAACCAATGATTGACATCACAGAGCAAAGCAAAGGTTGACTTCAAAAGACAATTGTCGACTTTACAGGGCAAACCAATAGTTTATCAAGCCAATATTTGACATCACAGGGTAAATCAATGGTTGACATCAAGGGGCAAACAATTGGTTGAGATCATAGGGTAAACAAATGATTGACATTACAAAGCAAACCAATGGTTAATGTCGCAGGGCAAACCAGTGGTTGACATCACAAGGTAAACAAATGATTGACATCATAGGGCAAACCAACAGTTGACATCACAGACCAAACCAAAGGTTGGCATCACAGGTTAAACCAATGGTTGACATGTCAGGGTAAACCAATGATTGACATCACAGGGTACACCAATGGTTGACATCAAAGGGTACACTTATGGTTCACTTCATTGGGCAAACCAGTGGTTGATATCACAGGCCAGAAGTTGATATAATGAGCAACAATCCATCCAATTAAAGTGACGACAGAGCACCAACCACACCATTGGACTGTAGCCTGATCCCAAAGATGATCAAAATATTGAAAGCATTTTTTGAAATATGTATTAGACGGAAAACGCAAAGTAAACTACAAGGAAAAGTATGATAAAGCCAGGTCTTGCAGTCTCTAACATTATGTATTCAGGCCTCACAGCTTGAAGATTCACGCATAATATATACTGATCAAAACAAGTTAAACTACAACAGATTCTTTCATATTACCACATTTAACTGCTACGCCTTGACGAATGAACTACAGCAACATCAGTTTTGGAACACCAGCCATGACAGATTAATTAGCGTAACATGAAGGAATTAAGTGTTCTAATTTTTTTTTAGTAATAAAGTTAAGTCATATCTAAAGAAGCCTTACAAGGTCTTCCTGTAGCAGTATTTCTTCTTTCCTAGAAGTAGTTCCCATTGATTGTCTGAATGTCTGTCATTACTTGAGCAAAGATGATCCATGCTTTAAGTATACAAAGAGGACCACTTGGTTTAAAAGCCAATTTAACATTCCATCTGGAGGCGTACTCAGAATAAATGCCACATAACTCGTCAGCTTGTTAAAGAATTGATGTTTCTACTTGTAATGGAATGGACATAAACGTTAAAGATGAGGTTTGGATGTCTTAACATTGATTTAACACTTCTTAATTTTACATTTGAAACTTTTAATTAAGGCAATTATATTGCTTTCAAGTTGAATTTGAAGCATTTAAACAAAAAATTGTTCTGTGGTTTACAAACTTACTCGTCATCGGAAATTTTGTTTTCTACAAATTTGAACAAGAACAATCTTGATCGTAGGGGGGACGAGATTATTCTCCAACATCAAAGGTCGTCATTATCTTAAATAATATGTTTAATCATTAATTATCTGTGTTTGTGTGAATGGTGAGTGAACGGATTGCCTCGTTTCATAACAATTACAACCTGTATCCCTTTAGGCTACAACGTATCCTCTCACTCAGTAGCCCCCTGGCTGCTTAGTTTTTATTGCAACAGGGATTCAGAAATAAAATGTAAATTACAAAAAAAATTAATGCTAATGAGTGATTTGGGTTTATTCCAATTCTATCGGACAATTGCTATGAATAATATTATAGCCTGTCAATTGATATTAACATTAGTGTTACCACTCTCACATGACCAACAAGAACATGACGACAATGGGGAATTGTATTCAGCAGATCATATAAGGCAGCAGCTGTATGGCACTGGTCTGTAAATAATTAAGTCTGAACCACACAATCCAGTGATCAACAGCAAGAATGCTGAACTGGGATGCGATAACGTGTCAGTCCAGTCTGAATGCCCCACCATGACAAGCATGGGTTGCTTAATATCAATTCTAACCTAGATTTTCACAAGCGCCATGATCAGTGGATATTGTCACTGGAATGTGCCATAACTCTGTGTGTGTTTGATATTGATTAACGGGCAGTTTACTCACCTCATACAGTGCCATATGATTGGCAAACGGAGATTCCGGGTCCTCTGCATCTGCCAGAGGTATCTGGTCCTTGGAAAGGTGGGCATTGTCTCCTGAAACAACAAACACAATCTGTCTACACTTGCTCCATTGCAAAGAAAATTTCATGTTGAAGAAAAGTGAGAAATGATAATCACACCATTCTTGTAGGTTCAAACATGGATGAATCAACGATGCTGAAAGAGAAAATAATGAATATGAAGATATCAAAACTGTGCTTCACAAACATATCTGGTCCTTTGATAAGTGGGTATTGTCTCCTGAAACAATAACAATCAGTCTTCACCGGTTCCATTGCAGTGAATAACATCAACATTTTGAAGAAAAGTTATAAATAATAATCACACAGCATTCTGCAAGCTCAGCCGCTTCAAGGATGCTGAAAGAGGAAAGAATGAAGATGCAAAGGTTACAGCTCTGCTCCCCATAACAAGTTAGATGTATTTTGAGGGGTGCCACTTTGCACAGTTTTTAATACATCTCAGTTTGTCTGACTGTCAGCAAGGAAAGCCCAAACCATTTCTTCATTGCTGATGTCTAAATCTCTTCATCCAGTGACAGAGGAAGAGATCATTTCATCGTACATAAAAATATGATTCTGCTATTCATGACATTAGAATGTATCCCATCTGCACAAATTCTGGCATGTGCTTATCTTAGTGATGTAATATAATCAAATAGACCAGCTGAAATTACACACATTTCATTCTTCATCATTTCTTTGTTCAAGCCATAAAATTCAACAAATTTTGAGACCAAAAGTGCAGCTGCTTTGAACATTAGGAGAAAAAAGTCTTTCCATATTCATAAGAATTCCCTCCTAAAAGCAATGATTCTGAATGTATATGTGTGAGCATATCCTGTCCATCTAATAGCACTTGCCAAAAATGAATGCAAAGGTAAATCAATCAATGAGCTTCTATGACATGGGAACACAGGTTTGTTCTCACAACCACAACTCACAATCAGGACAAATCCTGGGTTCCAACCCATGATGAACATGACTGAGGGAAGTAAGCCAGCACAGGAATATATTCAATGCCAACCAAAAAATAATAATTCATATTACAGTTCTAAGTAAGAACATTCAATTTTCTTTCCTCATCGGTGAATTTAAAGACTGCTAGTACATTTTCCATGAGTAGTGGTGACATTAGAACACACAAATACAGGTATGGTTCTGACAACGAAAACAGGTCAAATCTTGGATTGAGACTCCTGACCGACTAAAAGAAATAAGCCCACACAGAAATATATATTTAATGCCAACAATGAAAATTTTAGGAAGATGATGTGGCGGTATACAAATACTCAGAGATTCATGAAACTTATATGGTTTTCTTTCTTCCATAGTAAGACTAGTTCTACATTTTCTCCAAAAGTACCAAATGTGTGCAAGAAATGTGTAACTCTTGTGAGACAATCTTGGAAACATCCCAGAAGATTACTGTGACCTTGGCACCATTCAGGTTTTCAAAGTACTTGATCTATGTTGTGCTAGTTCTACCTGGAGGCAACTACATGTAGCCAACATCCAGAACTAAATCTTGGAGTGACCTTAAACCACTTATCATCTAGACAACTATAAACAAATGCAGTTTGTTTCCTCATTAAATTCATGACTTTGTGACAAGATCTATAAGCCACCATGATTCCGTATCATCTCCCATAACCGTAATTCGTTACAACATAAATCTGCAATATAATAAACATCAGAGTTCTTGCATGCACTTTTATGTTCTCAGGAAAAGTCACTGGAACAAATAAACTATATGATTATTTCAGTTGTCACGTGAACAAGTTTTATCAACAAATGTACAGCACAAACGAAATCTGTCTTTAATACCATCTCGGCCAAAAATTTTTGTTTAAGAAAATCTCAGTTTCAGTCCAGCAACATTTCAAAATCATTAAGAATAAAACATGCATGTTTACATATGACACCCGTAGTTGTTGTTGAATGATTCTCGTTGCTTGTTTTCAAAGATAAACTGAAAGACCAGTCATTCCATAAGTACCATTATGTTAAAAAGTATCAAAGTGTCAAATTTCTGAACTAACTTGACCATACAGAACCTTATTTGACGTGGGCTTCAGGCTAGCATTAAAGTTGTTCCGTGGAACCCTGCAAACCATTGCCTGCCGCTTAAGATGGGCCACATGTAATGTCTCCGGTATCATGTCAACACGTGTGTATCTGTACACACGTATACATGGTGTTAAATTGGAAAATATAATTAAAGTGCCTTTTGCTTTCTTCTCTACACTTGTTGAATACAAAAGCAGTTTATTTATTAACATTCATTGCTGTAAGATCTAAATGTTGTCATGCATAGTCATGCCATTATACTCAGCCTTGTAATCACTCAAAAGTCTTTACAAAGGAAATCTAGTGCAGGTAAATGTTCTATTTCTGAAGTTACATGCCACTCCAACTGATTTTGTTCAGACTGTTTACACAATGAGAATACCGACAATAATATGCTATTGAAGTTTCAAGTCAACATGACATTGTACAGACTACCAGCTACACAACACATTAGAGCAAACAGAAAATGAAGTCTGTGTCACTTGACAGGGGCTTTGGGCTTGCTGAAGGGTTGAAGTGTTGGCCCATTATGCGAAAGACCCAGGTTTAATTCCCCTCATTGGTGCAATGTATGAAACCCTTTTCTGGTGTCTCCTTCTCTGATATTACTGAAGCAAAAGTAGCCTTGAAACCCACCAGCTTGAAAAGAACTGGTGATCATGAAATACATCTATAAGGAGACCCATTATCACCAGTAAATAATTCATGTTGTTGGAAAAACAAAATCACACAATCTGGTTCAGACAATCATGTGATCGATATCATAAGCACCAATCTATCACACTGGAATATTATGTCATATATGTCACCAAGCCAGGCAAAACAATTCCACCCCTTACAAGTCCTAGTGAACAACATATGAACAGAAAATGCCGGAAGTGTTTGATTATTGCTTAAGATTGCCATTACACAATGTTTTTGAATGGTAATTTAAATCCACTAACTTTGTTTTGTGAGATAGTACAATATTGCTTTCAACAAAATGCTCTTCAAATTCAATCAATCTCCTTGAAACAAAAACTCCAGGCAACATAGTAAAGGAAAAACAGCAGTCAGCTGAACAACAAGTCATGAGGAATTCTCAAACTTCTCCAGGTGATGATGACCAGTAAAACTTGTGGAACGGGAAATACCTATTTTTAACATTGTTTTTTTTAAAGCTTGGGTTATATTCAACATGGAAGTAAATAAGCTCACACTGATATAATTCTGCCCTGTCTGTAGGGCCTAGAATCAATATTGATTGAGGTTGCCCAATACCAGCTGATTGCTTATACTATACATATACAGGTCCTGTCATGATAACCAAATGTACATGGCCCTGAACAAGTGTAATTTAATTTCAAGCCTTAAGGCACCAGCATGAGCAGGATGTGTTCTACTTTGTTTGAAATAAAGTTTGAACTTTTCAAGATCTTTCTCTCTTTCAAAGTCCCTTTTTGACATGAAAATTAGAAAGTACAGAGTAACATGACAATCTTCATTCATAGAAACATATCAGAATCCTCATTGAAATTTATTTTACATTCAGATATTCAAACAAAAATCTTATGATTTGATAAAGTAACTTTTCCCATTCGTTATTCAAAAAGAACTCTGAAATTTGATTCTGATTTGTTTGCAAGAACCCCAATTCAAAAACGGCTCAGCTCATATATGGTTTCCCAATGATGAAAAGATTCGGTAAAACTCTTCTCGTCATACTTCTTATGACTATACCACAACGTAATACTTTTTACAAACATTATGTACGAGATACTGCAACTGATGCAGTTACAAGCCCTTTACTTTCAATGCGGTAAGAGACCACTAGAGGGAGCTGTGTTGGGTGCAGGAGCACTTCATCCTCATTACAAGCACACCTTTCACTGATGTTGCTATTCTCATCCTTCACTATTGCCTTATGCTAATTGCTTTGTCAAAGACTGTTCGTCTGAAAGATTCGGCACTGAAACCTCTCAGAGTCTGCAAACAGTGATGAGGATTCAGCCAGGTGAATTTTACTGAAGTGGCCGAACATAAACAAATATAATGACATCATGCTATTCCAAATGTACATATCAAACAAGGCAAACTGAGTCATATAGGACATTATGTAAATCAACAACAAAACGTTGATATCAGCTGCATATCAACCATAATATGGCTTAAATGAAGATTTTTTTATTATCTCCATCCAAAACAGATTCTCATGACTTCTCCATTACTCAGTTCAACAAGTATTTGAATGTGATAAAGAAGGTGTCTCTCATGGTAACCATGAGGAAAAGTACACTCAAGCTTCACACAGTGTGTCAAGTCTTTCATCACTCTGGTTAGGTGGCGGCACAGTGGGTCCAGTCATCAAAGAAACTATGATATTTTGTGTAGGTTTACCCCCCTTTAGGGATACCAGATCATGGTTTAAATTACAGAATGATGAAATCAGCACCAAACCAATCATAGAAACATTCCTCAATCACTTAAGGTTTTTCCGCTACATCAAGCAGACATACCATAATAGAAGGGAAACACTGAGACAAAACCGTCTTACTTCACTCTGGGTTAGATATAAACTTATGATGTAGGGTTATAAAGGAGGGCACAAACATCCCATGAATCAATGAAAACCATTTCTTTTCAGTTCCAAACTATTAAAAAAAAAAATCTAATCAATAAGCAAGAAAGTTTCCAAAACAAACAGTGAGTATTATTGTTAAACTGCCCACAAAGGACCCACAAGAGCGGGTAATGTCTTGATCACAGACCCAACACCCTCCTCGATGATATCATTAAACATCTATCAATCATATAAATCAATATATCCCCTCAACATCAACTGACAATCACTGATGGATCACCATTTGAAATATCTCATTCCTGTTCTTTACAGTTAATGGGACGCATTTTTATTGTTTTGACTGAAGCTGGAATCAAAGTCAATGCCTTACACACTGCTGGATTGATAGTTCATAACCATGTTTAATACCTTCCTCACGAAGCTGGCCCTGAATTTTACATCCAAGACTGGGTTTATTGAATACCCATACAATGGTAATGAACTACAAGTTGCAGCATGACATGCTTGTCACAGAAAGAACTTGCGTCTGCTTGCATAATGCACTCGTAATCTTGGGCAAACACTGCGTGCACTGCAAGCTTTAACTACTATATCACTATATTAGTAAAGCTTTTGATTTTTGGGTTAAAAACACCAACCAAACCTATCAATGTAGCACTTCTACTACACTTTACCTTGGCTAACATAAAGTCTTTGACACAGTACAAAAGTCACCTGTAAAATTAATTGTTTTTGTTGGTTGACTTTCTCAAAAACCAATTGATTGGTAAATAAAGTGGTCAGAGCTGATCGAGTGAGTGAATGAGTGAGTTTATTAGAGTTTTATGCCTGTTACCAACATTCCAGCAGTATCATGGTGGGAAAACCAGAAATGGGCTTTACACACTGTACCAATTTGGGGAATCAATGCTTTAACCACCAGGCTGCCCCACCACCCAAGAGCTGATCAAGATGACTACACCTGCCTTGTGTTAATCCCGGATGGTTTGAGTTTCACAAAATACAAGTATTCTAAAGTCATGGGGGCGGACTAAACTTATGATCTGCTAACTATTTTGATGGTAAGCTGAGAGAACATTTCAAACAACATTTTTATACATGGAACAAATATATATGTATGCATATTAAGTCACCTAACGCTCCACTTTGTTAAGTAATTATATTATAATGACACCAAAATTCTTATACATCTAAGACATTTCAATGTTTTCCAATATGCCTCAAAGAAATCTGTGTGAATAAACTGTTAAAATAAAATACACTTTTAATAACATTTTCCTGATAGTTTAACAAAATCATATAACATCTAAATTTTGCAGTGAGCGAGTTTCATTTTCCGTCAGTTTTAGCAATATTCCGGCAATATCACAGCAGGTGACATGAGAAATGGGCTTCACACATTGTACCCATGTGGGGAACAGGACCAAGGTCTTCAGCATGATGAGCGGGTGCTTTAACCACTAGGCTACTCCACCGCCCCTTTATGCTTTTGGACAAAATTGCTGATTCATTATCAGTTCTTAGAGCTTAAAAAGAATGAGCACATAAGCTCCTGATTTGTTGGCAACAAATGCACAATATACAAATCCATTACAAATGATGAATAAATCTGGTTACCATTACAATGCAATATTCATACAGTGAGAATGTATTGAAAGTAAACAATAAGCTATTTTTGTTTTGATACACATAAGGAAAAGGCATTGCATAACACCTGAATCTTCTTAATATTTCTGACTCAAGGACATTGATGGACTCCTTTCAAGGACTGTGACGAAAGAGTGAGGGTTGGTTTTTATGCCAGTTTTCACAGAAAAAAGAATCTATAATCCATCCATGTTGGGCATCAAAATCAGTCCGATTGGGTGATGTGGTAATGGATAAGATTTTGTTTTGAAGGGGCAGTGGAGTGGCCTCGTAGTTTAAAAGCAATAGTTCATCATGCCAATGAACTGGATTCGTTTCCCTACATGGGTAACATGTGTGAAGCCCATTTCTGATGCGACCCATGGAGGTCCCGGGATAGATCCATGCTTGCCATAACAGGCAACTATGCGGGATCGGGTGGTCAGGCTTGCTGCCTTGGTTAACACATGTCATTGTTCCCAATTGCGCAGACCGATGCTCATGTTGTTAATCATTGGATTGTCTGGTCCAGACTTATTATTTACAGACTGCCACCATATAGCTGGAGTGCGGCGTAAAACTAAACTCACTCGCCCATTTCTGATATCCTCTGCCATGATAGTGCTGGAACAAGTGCTAAAAGTGGGGTAAATTTAAACTCACTCATTCACTCACTTACTCTTTAAGTTTCATAATGAGCATAGAGTTTGCCTGGCTCCCAAGCTGTCTTGTGATGAAGGAAGACAGGTAAAATCCTAGCCACAACCTGTAACTACAATAGACTGCACTGACCAACTGAAACACCTATTTAGTTGGAAATGAATAATTCATGACATGGTGATTGGTTCTATTGCCACCGAGCCCGACTTGTTACCTGAAGACCCTAATCTCTTGGCCCATGCAAACACCAGTAATTGGAACAAAAGGTAGTCGAAATTAACCCTGTCCACCAGACGGACATAATCACCATTCCTAGCCTGGATTATGGATTTCCAGTTGGAGGAGTAATAGTCATTGATATGATGAAGAACTTCTCCAAAATCATTTAAGGAAAGGTGTTGTCTTACGTCAGCATGAGACAGGAGTTCAACTGTAGTCACCACATCTAATTTGTTATCCATAATAACCTGTATGTATTCATGTCTGTTGGCCTGTTAGCTTTTGAACTGAACTAATGGCTGGGAGAATGAAACCATGGTTGAAATGACCTTGACCCAAACAGCAAACCAGTGACCAATAGTACGAATATCATTTCTCTGATATGGCTCTATCAGCAAAACCGGTGGACAATAGTACAAATATCATTTCTCTGATCTGGCTCTATCAGCAAAACCAATGGTCAATAGTTTGAGTATCATTGTTATAATCCGCCTCAATTAGCCAACCAATGGACAATAGTAGGAGGACCATTTTTATGATATGCCTCAGTCAGCAAAACTAGGGGACAGAGCCCCATTGCACAGAGCTATGCTAGTGATCAGGTGATTGCAAATTCTATATGTTAACAAAAGTAGCCATGGCACTGATACAGTTTAGTGCAATGGACCAGCACTATCCCAGCTTTGAAAACATGAAAATAAATCTTTTTTACTATTGGTCCATGTCTGTAAAAGGTCACGACAGAAGACACAGGTAGAGTCCAACAAAGTTTCACACCATCAATGGACACTGGGACAGTTGAGAGAAAATCATTTTTTTACCCATTGGTCCAAGTCTGTAAAAGTCATGTCAGAAGATATAGGTAGAGGCTGATAAGGTTTCACACAATCAATTGGACACTGGGACAGTTGAGCCATGTCAATCCTGATACTGGATCTATCAATACAGTCAGATTTGAGGTCCCTTTAAAATTAAACCATTATGGGTGTTTTTCAAAAATGCAAATTTAGTCCACTTTTAATGCACATTGATATCTATGAACAGATTATCACAAACTGATTTGACAGAAGCCAGTCGATGGAGAATGAGTGCAGCCATCAAAAACTGAGACAGCCCATCAGTCATCATCCCAATCACTTCAGGCTGTGATGAACGAGAGAACTGTCAATATAATGAATGTTCTGAATTTTTGCTGTTTAAAGATGGATTGCACATCTATACGTGATATCATGCCTCCTTGTTATTTAGGGACAGGGGTGGCCTAATAGTTGTAGCATGGGCTTCTCACACCTATTTTCTAGGTTCAGTTGTAAAGACATACAATTTGTGCTTCCTATTGTCATTCTGGGTTAAAAGTCATTCATGGTAACCAATGCTGGTTGTGCAAAATGGTTGGATGGTTGTTTAAAACTACTCTGAGCAATATTCCAAATGTAAGTGACATCAAAACTGCCAGAGAGGTAAGTATGCAAGTGTTTTTTGAAGGAAAACCAAGTTCTGTGGATAGTCAACTTCTTGATTTGTGCTATTTAAAAAAACGTTCTGTGGATAGTCAACTTCTTGATTTGTACTCATTTAAAAAAAGTTCTGTGGATAGTCAACTTCTTGATTTGTACTCATTTCAAAAAAGAAGCTGTCTACCCACAGAACTTGGTTTTCCTTCATCTTTACAACTCAAATATACTGAAGTAATGTTTGTTTGTTGTTATTGTTTAATGCCAAACTCTGCAATATCCCAGTTATATGGCAGTGATCTGTGAATGATCAAGTCAGGACCAGACAATCCAGTGACTGAAAGAGATTTGGCACATGATGACATGTGCCAACTAAGTCAGTGAGGTTGATCACCAAAGCCAGTTAGTTGCCTCTTATGGCAAACACTGGCTGCGGAAGACCAACTCTGATCTTCAGGAGTCTTCATGAAGTGACTAAATGGATCAAATGGTCAGTCTTGATGACCTGGCTGTGTTAATGTATCCTATCATTAGAGAGCTGATGGTTTTAATGACTCTATCATTTACTGCCTGGCAATGACTAGCTGTACCGCAGCTGTGTGCACCTTCAACAAGCAACGTACCGCAGCTGTGTGCACCTTCAACAAGCAACGTACCGCAGCTGTGTGCACCTTCAACAAGCAACGTACCGCAGCTGTGTGCACCTTCAACAAGCAACGTACCGCAGCTGTGTGCACCTTCAACAAGCAACGTACCGCAGCTGTATGCACCTTCAACAAGCAACGTACCGCAGCTGTGTGGACCTTCAACAAGCAACGTACCGCAGCTGTGTGCACCTTCAACAAGCAACGTACCGCAGCTGTGTGCACCTTCAACAAGCAACGTACCGCAGCTGTGTGCACCTTCAACAAGCAACGTACCGCAGCTGTGTGCACCTTCAACAAGCAGCAAATAAAGAAACATACGACACAGAATTGTGTGTGAATGTCATCATCAGTATTTTCTGTGCCTGATTAGAACAAAATGTCATCCAATCTACCAGAATGTCAAACGATTTCCATTAACTATGTACCACGCTTAATGAATCTTTTTAATGATGGCAAGTTTCTTCCCGCCATATTGCTGGGATAATGTCAATGGTATGAAGTCTATCCATATTTCTGTTAACAGTACCCCTTTTCTTCAGACATTTTGAAAAGTGTTTGAAAATTATAGTAAGTGAGTGAGACCACTTCAGCATACTAACTATCATAAACTCTACTAAAGGATCTGCATGAACTCTACTAAAGAAACTTCAACCAAATACATAATAAAACACTCAGATATACAAAAAGACACAAATAACAATTTTTCTATTGATCATGACAATGTTTCTGGGACACTAATTACGCACAATAAACTTTTCCCATTAAAAGTTTCTGTTTTGATTTTTATCTATCTTCTAAATGCCTATCAAAGATTGTTCAGATACAGTAGACCTGGGAAAGCATATATAGTGCAAGAAGCCCAACAACAAGAAACATCAATGGATCCGCAAATATATTTTTCCTGGTTAACAGCGAGATCAATACTTGAGAAAAATCTCAGGAGACTACAAACAGCAGACTGGAAAAATCCTGCTAAGTTCTGTCTTTTCATTATTCTTTTGAAGGTAAACAAAGTTAGGAGGCTGACTTTTATTCAATATTGTTCACAAATCAGCCCAATTCCTTCTCCAAGATTAACCATATAAGCTGATCTTTAAAACCTTTAGTGTTACTTGGATGCATCTTCAAATACCACAAACTGTTTGTGCTTAAAGTACACTTTCAAGATTTCATAGCAGAAACTTTATTGCAACCAACATGAACAATTTCAAGTTGATCTTGATCAACTACTGGTTGGTTTCATGGCTGACCTGACAGGAATATGTCTCATTGTGCTGTCATATCGCCTCCTACAATAAACTATGGTTATAACAAGCACAGAACTACTAATTTAGTTAATTTAGTTCATTCTACATGTAGTGTGTTGTCTGCATTACAAATTAAATACATTGCAAAACCAGTTTGTTACATCTGTCAATTTGGTTTAAGCATGTCTATTAAAAAGTAAATAGTTTACTGAATATTGTTAACATCTAATATGAACTGTCAACCCCATACATACTGTTTTGGGAAATCAGAGGTATAAAATGAAATGATAATAGCTCAAAATTTGATTTTAAAATTGAATGTGTAGTCAAAGTCATCCAGAAGTAAAACATCATGTACATACCTCTGATTTTCCAACACAACACACAATCTCCATTCTACTATAACTGCTTTTTAATTTAAAAAAAAAGTACATAATGTGTTGAAAAATCAGAGGTATAAAATGTGATTATATACCTCTGAATGGCTTTGATTAACCAGTCACAATCCAGTATTTACTGAAGTGATGGTAAAATGGACATGATTTATTAGTAACCACTTCTGGTCCATCTTAGTAACAAGCTTAACAGCCTCCACTGTCATCACAAAAGGTGAAAATAGTCTACCTCCTTAAATAACGTGCAAGCATTTAAACCATGACTTTGTGAGAGTTCTCAAGGGTACATACACAAGTGAAGTAACAGATTTCTTCAAGATTATTTTGTGCACTGAAGTGAACAACATGTGCAAAACATACAAGTTTTCCATGGAAGGCTACACCTCTCCATGACAGCGTCGTGATTAGTTACAAACTGCTTCTGATGCAGCCACTGATGCAGCCAAACATGATGCACACACAACTGATGCAACCACTTGGTGCTCAGCACAGAGGAGTGCCGAATTACATCTAAGCAAGATTGGGCATGTTCTCATGAAGTGAGATGCTCCACCACACAGGGCGGTGCGGAGTCACAGTTAGTCCATAAATATACATGTTTATTTAAATGTATACTGGACAAAATAAGTTAAGGATTTGGGTATTGTTTTGATATTGCATCAGTGTGTCATTGAATAAATACATCATCGTTCATAATTTCAAAATTTACAAATATCCCAAACTATTTTTGTCCAGCATATATCTATAAAATAGGAAATAAAATGATGACCACATGAAGCTGTGAATGGTGATTAATGTAATGAACTGTGGCAATATAGACTTGCCAAATCGTTTCATACTCCGTTAACTTATTTCATCATGTCCTGGAGGTAACCTGGGTGTCGGAGACTTACAGGTACCCAAACTGTATCAGTTCATTTAATAATCACTCATGATTGCTTCGTCTACTATTGATCTTGCTCGTTTTCATGCATAAAAAAGTGAAAGCCTTTCATTAATGCATTTGAAATGATGCTAACAGTCTGAGAGGACACTACCTTCAGTGTTTGTGTATCATGACAAATCATCGTGATTGACATCATGAAGATCAATGCGTGCAGTTGTGATACAATGACACACATCAACAAAGTCAGCAAACTTGACCACAAGATCCTGTTAGTGGCCTCTTATGTCAAATGTGGGTTGCGGAGGCCTATTCTAACCCTGATTTTCATAAGTACATAGGGAACCACACTGAGTCACCTTATCTGTGACTGTAACTATCATAAGTGAGATGGGATATTTCAGTTGTATACCAAAATGTCACGGACGTTTGTGCTCAGAGCAAAGTGATGCAGGCATCATCCATAAACCACTGTAACAAAACTCACAGCATGGTATTAACAAATGAGTGAGTAAGTGATTTTAGTTTTATGTAGCACTCAGCAATATTCCAGTTATATGACGGCAGTCTGAAAATAATCAAGTCTGGACCAGACAATCCAGTGATAAATGTTAACAAATGATACTAACCAGTGTGAATCTCCAAATCCAAAATCAGCAGATCCTGACACAACAAAGTGATGTAATTCTGCTTAAACAACTCATACGACCTTAGAGGTCTGGGCCTATTCCAGAAATATCACAGCGGTTAACACCAGATATGACTTTAGCCATTGTACCCTATTGAGAATAGAACCTGGGTCTTTGACTTGATCAACAAACACTTAAACAACTACGCTACCCCACAGCTCTACATATCTTCTAACTATTAACCCATGGTTCACACACCTCCAAATCATACAGTGCAGTTTGACCTGTTGGAAATTACAAAAACTATTACAAGCCATGATCTTCAAGGTCAAACAGAAATACACCTGACGTAGACTGATGCTAATTACAACAATTAACATGATCATGTGAGTTACATGTCCAGTGTCTGACAGCCAATTATCAAAGGTCAGTGGGACTGTGATAACCTATTTCATCTTGCACCTGGCCTTGACTGTCAGCATGGATGTGAGAGCCTGATAATGGTGGAAGTATACCTTAACTGTCCATAACAAGCTTCAACGTCAGTAGTTAGCCCAGGTGTACCAGAACTATCTATCTGCTAGACGACTATTCAGGTTTAGCAACCACATAAACTTTATCTTTCAGGAAATGCATCAAGTTGGAGCTCTCCTTCTGCAAAATGGTATTGTATTCCACCAGAAATCAAACACAGACAATGAGGAAGGGAAGAGTAACGGGCCACAATGTTGTGTCTGTGATTACTGACACTTACATATGGATGTATATAGATATATGTGTTTGCTTGTATAACTGGGCTTATATACACTGTACTGCAGTTTTAGCTTGAATAGCCCACCCTGAAACAGTGTACATGACCACTTCCTGTTTTATCCCAAACACCAGACAAGATGAAAGCAAGTTCCATCTTTATGTCTCTAGGCATGATGCTGCCAATGGGATTGAAAAATCAACCAACAGCTCTCCGGGTTCACGAGCTGAAAAAGCTTCAACCACATATCCACCCGCCTGTGATAGTTTTAAGAAACATTGAAAACTTTGCATTAAAACCAAGGGTTCTGATGTGACAAACAAACACTATGAACATTATGCTACCCTTGGAGTTTTAGATCTGAAATCGATTCTTCATTAAATAATCAAGCATTAACAGAACACAGACTTTAAAAAAAAGCGTTATGAACTCTTGCTTACAAAAATACAGCTTAATCTATTTTTCCTTATAAATCCTTCATCCCGTGGGGCTTCTAATATCCTTAGACCTGCAAGTACATTTAAATTACTGGGCACAGTAGAAGTGCAGCAGGGACTCCATTGCCACTTTCCAATCTGATAGTTGGGGTCGCTCCATTTTGCCTCCTCTGGTAATGGTTAGCCAAATGATCGGGTGTTTGTTCAGGCAAGGTGATAACGACAGGCACTAGATTGGTGAGGATGGATTGATCACTGGGTAATATCTAAAACAAATGAACTTGACCATAAATGGAGCTTGGCATTTATAAATCACTTCAAAGTTGGCCGAGTTTGGGAGGTGGTTATGGGACAGATGGATCAAGTTTGATCAGTTGCAGTGATTAGGTACTTCTTTCTGATATATTGTTAATGATAAAATGTCTGCACTAAAAATACAGGCTAGGACAAGGGTGCAAAAGAGAGATGTTGAATTGACATGGTTTCAAACCATGTTGCTGAGTGCCTTGCAGCTGAGGATAATGGCCTTGACTTGAATAATGCTACAATTACAATTACAGCAGTACTATAGAGTGAGTGAGTGGGTGAGTTGGGTCAGACAAGGGAGACAACTCTGAAGACATCTAAGTCTGCCATACATCACCAGACAAATGGACCCCTGGTAGGCAAACTGGAAAAATGCATTACCTCATTGAACATTTGGCATTATGAATTTTGAATTGCAAGTCTGAGTTATTTTCAACTGCATAAAGTAGACTGAAAAAAAGCATGGAATGGTCTTCTTGTGTGTAAATTACATGGGGTAGCCCAAAGCATTTGCTCATGACACCAAATTCAGTTTAAGACATTAAGAAGAACTAGAAAATCTTTCTTCCAATTTGTGTATATTATCATAAGTGTTTGAATGGGTATGACATATTTTCAAACAGACCATTTATCACCTTAATAAGAATGTCTTACCTACCAAGTTTAATTGTGAACATGGATCTAAAACACATTAAAGACTCTCTCATGGATGTTTTTGTTCAAACACATGTGAACATATTTCCTTGATATTCCTTAAATCCTTTTCTCAGTTAGCAAACAGCATTTGGCACCACATAGTTCACCTCAAGATGCAAATGTTGTTTGAAGCAACTTGCAAACTTTGATTGAACAAACACCAACCGACCAAATTAAGTTCTGAGTGAAAACAATTTGTTTCCCCTGTATCGTTTCTGAACAAAACACAAAATAGCAATGGTATTTATCACAAGCATGATCCTTAAGTCAGAGGGAAAAGTATCCAAAAAGTGCCAACATATAACAGTTCGTCCGGTATTGAAATGAAAACGTTTATTCATGCATATATAAATAGAATGCAATTTGCACAATCATTTGCGAAGATTGAAAACTTTTTAATGTGAAGTGTTAAAAAAAATGTGAAAGCCCATCAAAAACCTACCTCTCTCATCATCAACGATTTCATCACTTTTGTCGGTTTTACTGTCTGCCTGTACTGACGAGTCAGCAGCTATTGGGAGTAGTGTTTTCAGTTCATTACTTTCCACATTAGTCGTAGATGTACCTTCCTCTGACACATTCTCTACTCCCAGCAACTTCATCGCTGAATAATCTCCGATCTTACCCTCCCAATCACCAAGCCAGTCCTAAATTATTGATCTGGGACCAGTAAGGTATAAATTTCGCACATTAATCTGTTCGTCATTTCATCGCAAGCACAACTCTAATAATGATGCTACTGGAATCCATTTAACCTCACCTCAGACTTCATAAATTTCCTTTTTATCTCTCGATTAACGCAACAAAAAAGCTTCCCATGTAATAAACCAAAAAGTAAACTTTTGCCAATCGATATATCCCCAAAACAAAGATTGTGTCGATGAGAGAGCAAGCTCAATTCGCACACCTCTCCAAGATAACTGTCTTTAACAACATAAGCTCCTTACAGCTACCTCCACCCTTGCTGCCAATGTTCCAACATGGAGATGTACAGCACAGAGTTTTTCAGCTGAAATCAATATGTCTTACTGCAGCAGTAAACACTGAAATAAAAGTTTACACATAATGGGATTTCCCCCTCCAGCGAGAAGCCACAGGTAGGAATGAACCTGGCTGAAAGCATGTGGTTTGCAAAGCCGGTATGTCTTTTGAATATTGCTGGCAATATACCTGGCTGTTCCTGAAGACTGTTATTGTGTGTATTATGTTGGTGTGCCAGACACTCGCCATGTTTATTACAAGCGTCAATGAGAAGCAGAACAAGCTTATTTAACGTTGGGATTTTGTTGTTTGCTTTGATATGATATAGACCTTTAGTATTGTTTACTACCTTTCATGCTTAGAATCAATGTGTGAGTTGGGATTCTATGATACATGTGACAGGTTGGAATACATGTCATGATCTTCAGCAAGAGCATTTTGCAACAATTAATCTTCTTAAATGAGGAAATGGAATGTTTATGAATTTAGTTCAGGAAAGTTTCAAAGTATTGAACCTGAAATCCAAACCCATGATTGGTTCAAACTCCAAATATATCCTGATTGGCTCAAGGTCATATTTCAAAGGTCACTAAGACAATATGCAAAGTTTGAAGATATATTCATTTTCAAGTTATTAATGTTAAAAATGATTTTTTCTTTAAATTCTCCTATGCTGTCAGGTGAGGTAGGGTGGGGGAGTGGGTATACCTTTTGCTTGTCACACAGAAGATCCGTGTTTGATTCTCTACTTGGACACACTGTGTGAAGCCCTTTTTTGGTGTCCTTCACTGTCATATTGCTTGAATATTGCTAAAAGTAGAATCAAGCTAAACTCACTCCCCGGCTTTCAGGTGTGGGTGAGTGTGAGAGTTGGGTCTAACTCCACAGAACGTCTGCAACATCAATCTGTATCAACCCAAACTGTGAGGACATCCTGAAGAGACACTGGCCTTAGACATTTCTAAGAATCAGAATTGTGCCAAGTCTGGAATTCAGACCCTCTGTCATCCATATCTGTCTAGTTGTTCTTCACAACCTGCCTCTTGCACTGCTAACATCTTTCACTTATGCCTACTTTTTACTGGTCTATTTCTGCCATCATTTATTATTCTTGTAAAAGAATCTAATTTCACTTTCTGGTTTATTTTAAGCATGCATATCTGGAGTCTGCGGTGTCTCCATACGCATCTACACCCACTATTCTGCATGTTAAGCGATCCTGTACAACTAATCGCATTTTGACATGGACCATGCCAACAGTCCTCATCATTATAACTTGAGATGTTTAATCTCATTAGTGTACTCCGATTTCACCTCTTGAGGTTGTTGTTAACACTGGCACCTTGGTGTGTACACAAGTAGGAAGCTATAATTGTATCAGGGCCATACATCCCTGTCCAAACATGCCCTGTGATACTAGACCTCCATTACTTGATACCGGATAAGGGAAGGACCTGTATAACCTGGGATAAAAGACCTGAATGACCTGTGACTGGGACATGTACTTTCTGCTATATGTCCAAAATACATCTGCTGTAAGAAACAAGTAATTACCTGTGTAGATCTATACTGTTTTAACACACCTGTAATGACTAGTGAAGAGATCTATATACTCTGTAATAAGAGATCTGTAATGACCTGTGAAGAAATGGCCATTCTGTATAATAACACAACTGTAGTGACCTGTGAAGACCTGCATACTCTGTACTAACACACCTGTAATCAAATGTCGAGACCTGGCCATTTTCTGTACACAACTGTAATGACCTGTGAAGACACCTATATTCTCTGTAAACAGACACTTGTAAAAAGATCTGTAAAACAATCTTCCTCCTTTATAATAAGAGACCTGTAATAACCCTTCAAGGCCTGAATTCTTGATAACAAACCAATAATGACCTGTGAAGATGCCTATATTCTCTGTAAACACACTCCTGTAAAGACCTGTCAAGACACCTACATTCTATGTAAAAACACCTGTAAAGACCTGTCAAGACACCTATATCCCCTGTAAACACACACCTGCAATGACCTGTAAAGACACCTATATTTTCTGTAAACACAAACCTGTAAAGACACCTACATTATCTGTAAACACACACCTCCATGACCTGTCAAGACACCTATATTGTACACAATAGGAGGCCTCTAGCAACATGTAAAGAGATCACAATACCTTCTGACAGGACACCTGAGTGAGTGAGTGAGTTTAGTTTTACGCCGCACTCAGCAATATTCCAGCTATATGGCGGCGGTCTGTAAATAATCGAGTCTGGACCAGACAATCCAGTGATCAACAACATGAGCATCGATCTTTGCAATGGGGAACCGATGACACGCGTCAACCAAGTCAGCGAGCCTGACCACCCGATCCCGTTAGTCGCCTCTTACGACAAGCTGAGCCGCCTTTTATGTCAAGCATGGGTTGCTGAAGGCCTATTCTACCCCGGGACCTTCACGGGTCCAGGACACCTGTATGCAATGTGACATTATGAGCTGCTCCAGAAGCATGAGTGTATATCTTGTTGTATGTATCCTGCATCTGGTTTTGATACAACAAGCAGGAGGTGAGAGGTATAAAATTAAAGAGGGACACATATATCACACTAATGATGAACTGAGGTTGCTCGGTCACATGAAGTTTGTTATATACAACAAGTATATATGGATGACAACTTCTAAAAGTGTCACTTAAAGAAGTCATGAAGTTTGTTGACTTGGAAATCACATCCAGGTTTTTGCTTCAAAAGTACAAGGGAGTACCAGGGATGTATTCTTCTGATTAAAACATCCTGTTTTCTTCACAGTGGGGTAAAAGGATATGTTCTGCTCAGAAAGGAATTTCCCTCCCTGATGGGATACATACTACATAGTAATTATTACCTAGACCACTTGAACCAATCACATCTCAACAATCTGACATGAATTTGAGATATTGTGCCTTGTGATAAGAAACTGAAATAACTGGGCAAGAAACCCATAGATCACGTGATAAACACACAACATTGTACCTGACAAGAGGCTGGTATGTCCTGTGATAAGAAATGCTGTGGCCAGGCAAGAGGACAGTATGACCTGTGACAGTAACAATACACGTGGATGCCATTTGATAAAACATGGTTCAATGCCCTGAATGCCCTCAATGTAGAAGACCTAACTGCATAGATTCTTCATTATGTCAATCACTGGAATGTCTGGTTCAGACTTGGTTATTTACAGACTGTCATCATATAGAATCCTTAATGCAATCGTAGCGCTAAGACACTTGTATCTGTGATACTTGAACACAGACTTACTGCTATCATAGAGCTATGATCGCTTTAAGAAATAGGGGCCTCGGAATATTGCTGAGTGTGCCATAAACTCCAAACTCCAAACTATGTCTAGGAACTCTGTCCTATTACTTTCAGCATTCTGTCGACAAATATTGTGCCTAGTGACAGATCTTAAAATATAGTCTTTGAGACTATAACCCTCAAACCTACAATATCTGACAGCTGCAGTGACATCATGGCACCATTCAAAAACAGAAAAAAAACAGTTCCTTCGACAACTTTTGACAAAATAACTAATATATTTAGCTCTTGTCGTAAAGTGATGCCAATTCCCTTTGAATTAGTGGCCCTGGCTTCAAAGCTGCAAAATGCAAATGAAGCTGAGATGGTGTTATGCAGAGTTGTGTCCCTTTGTTGCCACGATGTCCACAGATCATTGTGTCCTCAATGATCCTATGTGTTTTCAGCAACAAAATCGGCACATGGGTTTCACAGAGGCAGTAACTGATACAGTTTTCCTCCCACACAAACCAGACACAAGGTGATACTGAAATTCAGTTTCATCCCAACTCAATTCACAAAATTAATCAACAGAATGTCACTTTCCTAACTAGTCATAATTACCTTCCCATTCTCTTGTGCAAGCCATCAGAACCATGACAATGTATTCAGAAAGAATCGTCACAGAGTTCAATTTATTAAACCCATCATCACGTCCCAACACCATTCTATTTGATAAGTGCCCTTTTCATATCACTGGCAGCTTTAAAATGCCTCCAAGTTTCAGAAAACAACTTCAAAAGATTTCACACAAGAAATCAATAGGAACTTTCTACCCTTTCTGATGCCAAAAAATATTTGAAGATATTAGATCCTTCTTTTCCAAGTTCTGACAATTTAACAGGTTTCTTCACTGATCATCACTGATATTTCTGGCATTTTTCAAACTTGATAAATGCCATCAAAACCTCTTTTGGGAGTTTGTTTCATTTTGGATCCCAGCACACATGAAGCCAAGGAAATGAAAGTTGTTTTCAATCCCATCTAATACATACGGGAGTTGGCCATAGTTACATTTGGCCGAATTTCTGATTTAATATGACAAATCAATACTCTGTAGATACTGACCTTAAAATAATTTGTGATTAATCGGCTTTCTGATCAAGGCCGCCTAAGTGGAATATACATTATGATGTATGTTCTCCCTTGACAGCTAATTACTGACAGACTCTCTCAGGACACGGCTTTGAAGCTTCTTGACAAACCACTGCACTCTCTTGCTATCAAAACCAGACAATGTATTGAGCCATTGCAGTCTTCCAGGAACAATTATAAGGTATATCAATTGGTGTTACAGCACAGTATGTGTAAAGTGTACATTATACTGCAATATTTACCATGGTGTCACACTGGGTCCATGTGGTCATACCATTCATCATCTGTCATAATTCTTATTTACTACAGTGCTGTGTTCATATACTGCCTCACTTATATATGAATGAATGAGGTTAGTTTCACACCACATTCAGCAATATTCCAGTTATATGGCGGCGGTCTGTAAATAATTGAGTCTGGACCAGACAATCCAGTGATCCACAGTATAAGCTGCACAACTGGGAACTGATGACATGTGTCAATCAAGTCAGTTAGCCTGACCATCCAATCCCAATAGTCACCTCTAATGACAAGCATCAATAAGTTGTCTTTTGTGGCAAGCATGGGTTGCTGAAGACCTATTCTACCTCGGATTTTCACGGGTCCAATTATATATGAGGTGAGGTAGGGTAGCAAAATGGTTAAAGTGTTTGCTCCCCATTCCACTGCCTGAGACTGGTGTTTGATTCCACACATGGGTACAATGTGTGAAGCCCATTTCTGGTGTTCTCCACTGTGATATTGCTTAAATATTGCAAAAAGCGGAATAAAACTAAACTCAGTCAGTTCTATACAGAGTTCCAAATTCTGTTTGATGACATTTCACAATCACGCTGTATTCTGTGTGTCACATTCCCAATAATGCCATGTTCATTACAACACCTTACCTATTACACAGCTGAGTCAGATGCACATCATTTTACCTATTATGTGATACTTCATATAAAGCCTGGCCATATTGCTTTAATATTGCTGAGTGTGACATTAAACAACAAACAAATCATATAATGCCATACACAATATAATGCCTTACATATAACAGAAACAAACTTGAAACAATGTCAATACTATGGTTCAGGACACCAGAAATGGTGAGTGAGTGAGTGAGTTTAGTTTTACGCCATACTTATCAATATTCCAGCTATATGACGGTGGTCTGTAAATAACCGAGTCTGGACCAGACAATCCAGTGATCAACAACATGAGCATCAATCTGCGCAACTGGGAACAGATGACATGTGTCAATCAATTTAGTGAGCCTGACCACCTGATCCCGTTAGTCGCCTCTTATGACAAGCACAGTCGCCCTTTATGGCAAGCAAGGGTTGCTGAAGGCATAGTCTACCCGGGGACCTTCATGGGTCCAAGAAATGGGCAGCACACATTGTAGCCATGTCGGAACTGTGCCCAGGTCTTTCACATGATGAGCAAACACTTCAAACACAAGGCTGCCCACTATCCCCCAATCAAATGACTAATACAAAGAGCAATACGTCCCAAGTGAATGCACTGGTCTCCATTGCTAAAATAATTGACTGAAATTAGGGCTAGCAACATAGCGACACAGAACCACAGAGAAAGAGCTGGCTGAAAGAAAACAATATCCAAAGACGTTAAAATCATCTATGTTCACAAACACTGATGAGTTAATGCAACATTCCTTTTGATGTTAAGGCTACCGTTATTCTACAACATTTCAGGGAATGCTGCCCCAGATTTCTGTCAGCAGTAAATGACGACACTTCAACATAGGAAAAGAAATCTGCAGAAGCTCTGACACCATTAAACCGATAAAGATATATCTGGGTGTCAAGCTTTCAAAGCGAGTCACCCGTCCTCCCATAATTCCCCATAAGTACGATGCATCATTCATGCTCCAGGTCTTCAAAGAACTACCAAAGAAATGGGAGTGGTTTATAAGAACATGGCATAAACAGCTGATGTTCGCAAACTTTCAGTGTGGAACACTCTAGAGGAATTCACTCTGGCTTTCAGGATTCAATCACAGGCATATAAGAATATTTGTGTTGGCGGAGAGACGTTATGCAGTTTAGACCTGGTAATTTTACTTCTGTTTATGGGTTTTCTTGGCACGTGTGTCAAGAAGTGGCAAAATAAATATTGCATGGTTAGAATAATACCTACCAAGCCACAAGCTGATGAGTCAAGGCATCTACATAATACATGAGACGATGGGTGGGTGGGGTGAGTGAGTGAGTGAGTGAGTGAGTGAGTGAGGTTGAAGTCGCTTTTGACATAATGTAAGCTTGATGTTACAGGAATATTCAACGCAGGTTTTTTATGTTCTTACAACTTTTGTGAAACTCTAAAGATCTAGTTGGATTCTGGCAAATCCAGAAACAAACAGGGTGAACCAGGATTAACACCATCTTGTAGACGAGCATTATGTGAATAAAACTGAATAAAACCCTCCTAGGTTACAAAGAATCCTTTACCTCTTTACCAGTTGAAGGGGCAGTGGGGTAGCCTAATGGTTATAGTGTTTGCTTATCACATCAGGTTCAGCTCCCTGTGTACAATGTGTGAAGCAATAATATTGCTCATATCAGCTCCCTCACTCACTCCAACAACAGAAAGACTTAATCATAATACCTGCTAACTGAATTACACAATGACTATTTCAAGCACCTTATAGAGCAGAGTAATCTGAAGACAGGAAAATATCACAAATAATTTCACACATGCATTATCTACTGCTGTGATAAAAGAAGGATGTTTTCCCATTGATAACAGCTCAGCACACTTATCTTGGTGTCAAAGTGTAGCGCTGTGCAGGGTATGCCATATCAACATGAAATATTGACATCATCCATCTAGAACTGGATCAAGCCATCTTAGGCTGCATTCTTTATGGGCTCAAGCTAACAGTTAGTCTACAAGCACCTGTTTTCATCCTCTGACTCCATACTCACTATGTAATTACAAGAGTGTCCTGCTTTGCCTTTCTGCAACATCGGCATCTACTGATTTCTCTACAGCTGGGATGATGTACAAGAGCATCACATTAACGCTTATGATTCTGCCTAAATCTCTTAATCCAATGTATTGAGGAAGAGAGAGTATCTTTATATATAACACTCAATTCTGCTGTGATGAGACAAGAACATGCTCCCTCTACTGTACTCCAATAAAACAATTCTTCATCAGGCAAGTGCTCATTCTGCTGAGTGAGGGTCCTGAATGAACCTCCTGTGTGAGTCAGGTCAAAAACTTCATTAAGGAAGAAGCCCTGAAATCTTACAACTTTGCAGAAAAACACTATCATGCTTGTTTAGTCCAGCTACACAGCAGCAGTCTGTAACTGATAGAGTCTGGACCAGACAATCCAGTGATCAAAACCATGAGCACTGATCTATGCAATTGGGATATGATGACATGTGTCAACCAAACCAGCAAGTGTGATCACATGATACCATTATTTGCCTATTACAACAAACATAGGTTGCTGGAGGTCAATTGTAACCTGGATCTTCATATATCATTATCACGTGTTTGGTGTCAGCAAATCCAAAGACATAATCATCAGCGAGAATTGGGATTAGAACCCACATCCTTAGGTTCCCATGCTTAGGCAACTCAAATCTGTTAAAAAAATTGTTGTATTTTAAATGATGATACAAATCCATTTTGGGCATCAGGTTGGCAGTGATAGTTTATTTATGTGTTTTAATCAAACTGACTTACAAGGGTAATGTCCATTAACATCAGCTGGAGATAGCATCAATGATTATGTACTGCACCCAATTTGGGGAAGATTAGCTTATTGGAATCCAAAACATTTTATTTTGACATTCAAGTGTTACTTGTTAAGGCTTAATGTTATTACCATATTCAATGTGCTTTGCGCCATGAGCGTTAAATAATTGAATTTTGGAGACTTAATCAAATTCAAAACACTAAAAGACAAGCTGTGACAAAAATATGTCATCATCCAGCTCTTATTCTGAACTACATAGGCAGTCGCCTTGACTACTAGTCACATGTCACCATGGCAACCATGAATGAGGCGGAAAGTTTTTCATTTCCTGTAGGGTAATGAATTACGAAACAATTTTGTCAATGTATTCAAGTGTGCAGAGTTTGATGGTTTAGTGGACAGTATTTATGTGTAGATCATTCATTTAAATATGTGATCCAGATTAGTGTTGAACTGTAGTCACAGTTGGAAGGTTGTTGTACATCTGAATACTGTCCTTCTGAGCCGCCATTTTGACCATACAGGTCTCCTCTTCTGATACTTACACAGAGAGTATTGGATGGTTGGACCTTGCTCACCAAGAATACCCATGGTGAATAATGCTTAGATTTTAATCAAATACGCCAGTATCATAATACACTGTCCCACAGGAGTGAGTCAGTTAGTGTGGTTTTATGTTACCTTTAGAAATATTCCAGGAATATCACACAGGGGACACCAGAAATGGGCTCCACATTGAAGCGCATGACACAGTTCTTTTGGAGTGATGAGCCAATGCTTTAACCAAATTATTCTGTATGAGTATAGATAAAAACACTTAAGTCGACTGGCATTTCATAAATTTAATGACTTAAGTCACACCAGCAATATGTTAGCATTATCGTGGTGATGTCCTCTTGAGCCGAAACACAAACTTGACAGTAGCACTATGTACAGATTAATAACAAAATTATTCTGTATGAGTATAAAAACACCTAAGTAGACTGGCATTTAATAAATTTAATGTTAAATATTAACTAGATTAATCAATTTTGTGCCTCCTCAATTTTCATCATATTAAACTACGGCTGCCTTAGTGAATATATGAACATTTCTGCATTAATAAATAATTTCGTTAGCTGGAATATTCATACATTTGCACTGATAGATCATTAACATGGAAATCTATGCAACAACCATTATTGTTATATACGATGTCATCCCTTCAGTCTATGGTTTACTTATACTGAGTGAACACACTAACTGGTTTCCCTAACAACAAGATATATTATCTAAATCTAGGAAGTCAACTTGAAATTGTAAACCAAAAGTCACTGTGTTCTGTAATCTGATTGGTTGAAAAACATGATCAAATGGTATTAGATTCCCGGAAACTGCAAGACTATTCACTGCGTATTTACACCTAAACAATTGTTTTGTTGTGTCATCAACAGTGGTGACGTCATTCAAATCATATTGTGACGTAAAGTTAGAATGACGTCACAAATGAGCAACTCCAGATGCTACCATGGGAACCAGCTGAAACGGCCAGCTGATGACACTTCACTGCTGTGTCCGTATTCGATGTAAACGAGTGCAGACACTAAACCCCCTTTGGTTTACTTTTGTGTTTACAATGTCGATAAACATCATGTGTTGGCCAATGTCCGGGTGTTATTGAGTATTTGAAGCACGGGAATATTCCATTTGAAACCTCCGGCTGACGCCGTCGGTTCCAAATGCATTCCCGTGCTTCAAATACTCAATAACACCCGGACATTGGCCAACACATGATGTTTATCTCCTAAATGAAACTTTTTTTGGAAAAAATTGGTGATGTGATCTTACTCTTCAATTGAAAAGAGAAGAAAATGACTGAGGAGTTTATTGCAAGATATTATACAACTGCTCTAAATTCACACTTCATCTTGAGGCTAAAGGGAAATTATAAACTTTTTTATAGGTTTAAAGTATATTAACAAGCTATGAGTGAGTGAGTATGGTTTTATGTCGCTTTTAGCAATATTAATCTTGTAATATCATGGCAGGGGACACCAAAAATGGGCTTTACACATTGTTCCCATCTGGGGACTTGAACCCAAGTCTTCAGACTGATGAGCGAATGCTTTAACCATTAGACTACCCAACCGCTTCCTAACAGGCTATGACATTTAAATAGAAATAACTACATAATGAGAAAATGTTTATTTAAAAGAAGCATCAGTAACACTTAAATTGTCTTTGCAATACTGATGACCCCATGCCGTGCTAAGACATACAAGAATGACAACAATGCAGTAAATAATCCCATATCTATCTTCATAAAATCCAAACTGAAACATGCGAGATTTATCATATGGACAATCGCATAAATGTGCATTCTCGAACTTATGCTTTTAACACTGATAAAGCATTTGATTTAGAAATCGTTCAATTTCACCATCACTGTCCAAGATTCCAACATCATGGAGCAACTTTTGAAACTCCCAAGTATAATTTCCCCTCCTACACAGATGAAACAAAAATTCCACTCTTCTTCGCAGGTGGTAAGATTACGATGGTTTCCCAACATGAGAAGGTGTTAATTTGAAGCTGTTAAACAAAAGTCCCAGACACTATTAAACAGTAGCAGATGGATGGAAATTTTTCAAAGCCATTGAAACTGACGTATCTTCCTCTGGTATGATTGGTGCTTTAAAGGGTGTAATTTGTAATGAAATTATTCCCTCTTCTTGCCAGGTGCCTGTACCTCATTACATGTGCTGCCTTCATTAGTTCTCCATCTGTCATTAAATCACTGACAGCTGGTTCAGACCACCTGATGGGGTGTGGCAGCATTACTGAACCTAAAATGTTGATTGAACACATAAAAATTTGGAAGAAAGGTCATTGATAATAGATGGAAATAAAAGAAACTATAATTCTCATTAAAACAAGATGTCATTTTCAGTATCAGTTTTACAGGATTCATAAGTAACTGTTTAAGAACTTAATTAGTGAATCAGATCTGACACTGCAATATTTAACCAATATCACAGCAGGGGATGCAAGAGCAGGGCTTGACACTTTGTAATCATGTGGGAAATAGAACCATGTCTTTAGTGAGAAGAACAAATGCTTAAACCACAAGGCTACCTCATTGCCTAAGGAAGTGGAATGTAGACTGTTTGTATGTATATGTTTGGAGCAGGGGTTCAAACATGTTTTTCTAAAGCCACTTGAAATCAATGTAATCAACATGGTATATGATGTTAATGTTTAGTGGACTATTTATCGAAAAGTGATAAAGTGCCAAGAAAGATAACCCTATTTTATTATGATTGTGAAATTAGCTACATTTTGAGTAGATATGAAGTGAAATCCAAGTTCTTGAGCAGTTAGGCACCGCAAGCAGAAATTATCTAGTATCAAATAACATACCATTATCTGATTGCAAAAGTGAAAACTGACTTGTCCTGGGTGTCTGGCAATGAGATTTTATAACCCGTCTGGGAGTAGTATGTTCAATCACAACAAAAATGTGGTGTTATTTGTTTATGATCAATTGTTTCACAGTATACATGTTGCAATAGGGTAGACTCTATGAGATCACTCATACGACTACTGGGCAAAAGCCAAGAGATATACAGTAATGATATATGATATATGCACAATCAATTGGCCACCATGATTTGTATCAGTTAGCTATTGATTTTGTAGCACTAATGTCATACAAAGTTAAGAAGAAAACATGTCATTTATCAATTTTATATGAATTGGTATTACTGTTAGACTGTATATTTCAATCTTCACTGTAGCAGGTCTGTATCAATCCCTGTGAATGCTCAGACAACACATTTGTGAGGAAGCAGCACCCAAACTCACAAGCCCCTAGAGTGCAGCAGAACTATGGAAGTGTCAAGTCTGCGAGGTCTTATCTGCACAAATGTGTTGGAAGGTCATATTTTGTACAAGAATATACCTTCAGCTGAAGAGACAGACTGACCTACCACAACAAATATGACCTGTTGCAAGGGAAAGTACTTATTGCAATACAACAGGTTTGACCAACCAGTTAGGACAAATTTGACATATTGCAATATTGCATTTGATACACTGTTATACACTGAGTTATTGCCACCAATCTGACCTGTTGCAACACTGCAACTAAAATATTGCTACATGCTCTGACATACTGCAACACCAGAACTGATTTGATGCCATACCATACATATTGCAACCAATTTGACATATTGCAACACTACAACTGAAAAACTGCTACACACTCACCCCTTGAAACCAATTTGACCTATTGCAACAATGCAACTGACTTGCTATTGCCACACCATGACATATTGCAACCAATCCAACATATTGCAACACTGCAACTGAAATACCAGTACACACTGCCATATTGCAACCAATCTGACATGCTGCAATGCTGCAACTAAAATACTGCCACACACTGATATATTGCAACCAATCTGACATTTTCCAACTAATCTACTGCAATTCAATCTTGATCATTCTGACTTTTCAGTGAATCAAAATTAATAAACTTAAACATAAACATTTTGAGGCTCATAGAACCCTGACAGTATCACAACTGGGTTACCCGGCCCCACTGCCCACTAATCTAATAACAAGGCTTAGCGTTATCACAGGTAACGGCTCACCTGACCCACAAAAATTCAAATTAGTCTGTATCTCTACAAATTAAACAACTCCACATTATAAATGCAAACACTGAACAAACACAATCTGTTCACCCAAAAACAAAATGTATCTCTATATGAATGGACATACCCTATCATCAAAGTTAAATCTACATTTATCAACACCAAGTGATCAGCACACACACTTCCCTGATGCACAGTCTGTTAATCCCTAATGAACATTTACATGAATGGACCTTCCTAGCAAATGAAACTAGACATCTAAATTGACAACAAATCTAAACCATCAATACACGCTAGAGTCCATACCTAATAACGTATTCTTAAATAACAATGGAGTAACTGTGCACATAAAGGAACATTGACTACCATCAACACACTCACAATTTGTACACTTGAAAGAAGCCAAGATATCAACACAGAGGTGCACTGCACTAAGACAGCAGCTAATCAGCAGAAGGGAAACAATGGCTAGCCTACCTGTTTCTTCCTCATCTGCTGGAACTGCCTTTTCAATTTCATTCCCGTTGGGTTGCTGATCAGCAGAACTTACTATGATAGTAGGTGTTTCTGCTGGTGTCTGGTCAGCTCCGGTCTTCGGTATGAAGGCGGTTTCCTCATTCACTGCTTCTACTCCTAGAAGTTTCATCTTGGCATGCCTGTCTTCACGTTACGCTTTCAACAATTGAGGAAACCAAATGGAGCCTCTTGCTGGATCAATGATGGTAACTATCAAATTTGTTACACTCCTTAAGGATCCCAATTTGAGTTAGCAATGCAGTGGGTATCATCAGCACAATAAAATCTTACAAATGATCATTAACATGGCACAAAATACACGTCTGCCTTCATCTGGTGTATCCTATGCTGCCAGTTTCATGCTTTCCCCAATTTCTACAAATTACACTAATTGCAGTTGTTGATTGCAATGTGACAATACAGATTCAAAACACACGTAAAAAAATTAATCACTTTAAAATATGAAAAAAAAAATCACACAAACACCTAATCACCAAGGATACTTTTGTAATCCAAAAATAGCCACCCTCGGAAAACACTCGCTTCAGTTGGAAGCAAATCACTTTGAAATAGCTCAGGCTATCCCACAAATACAATCACTCCCAAACAATCAATTTGCTTCTAGAAATTTCCTCACACTGGAACAAAATTCAGCTATATTACAACACGCTGAAGCTTCAGCAATTCACAGCATGGACTTGTAAATAAAATCTTGACAGTTCTGATGTCGATGGCAGATAATCCAGGATGGCACTCCACCTGTGGGAGAGCAGGGGAGGAACAGCCTCTCTGTAATCTCACCAGTCAGCTGACTGAGTCGCTCTCTCTCTCTCACTACGATATCCTCCCAACTGACTGTGTCCTACACTAGTGTTGATACAGCGCGGAAGATATGACTCTCTCTGTACTGTGGTTGTTGGGGGGCGTACCCCTATCTCTCTCTATGCACTGATCACCTGGATTGGCTAATATTGGCCAACACAAATTTCAAAACAGCTCTGGGTTGCATGTACATTTCACCTGCTGTCACATTCATTTCGAAATCACGTCAACGTCAGAACAGTATACAGTGTACTCGGCTCTGACTTGTGTTGTCCTGGTTGGCGATATGTGGTAAGAAAAAGGAATTCTATTGATCAGTAAGGGTACAGTTTTCCTCACAGCAAGTCCTATGCAATCTTCATTCAACACGATAATCACAAGTTGGATCAAGTTTCGCTGACAAGATACTGAGCAGTGATATATGTTCACACATTAACTTTTCCTTTCCGGAAGGCTAACACACAGTATACTTTCCTCCAAGTTTACAATGTACAGCACTTCTTCATTCAAGCAGTGACTCAAGCCTGTTATTCCCTGTCAATCATGAGCATTGTGCATGTACACAAGCTATATAGAACCATAACACACCCAAGGCTGTATACTCACACAATACCTTGACAAAACATGAACAGTTCTGCCACAGTTACCTTATGATTGTCGATTCTCCTTTTCCACAAACTTCCCAATGAACTCACAGAATATTTGCTCACCAGGTGACACTTACATTTACATTGCATGTAACTTACACTGCATGTAAATTAAACATTTCTTTCCTCACTTCAGTGAAATGATCTGTATGTCCAGGTTATGCATTACCCTGAATTCCCTCCATCATTGGTTGTTGAATAGCTGGCGAATATATTTCCCTGTGTTGTTATTGAGGACAAACTGCCCACGATCAGTTTCTAATGTGCATGACCTCATAACCAGATATTCATTATCTAGACAACAGGTGTTATTTCAGTTCAAGGCTGGAAAGCATGTTCTTCACTATTTGTTGTCTTTCTCGCATACACGTCAACAGCATTAACATGATAAAAATCTTCTTGTTCTTATCTAAAACCTTGCAAGGCGTATCATCCCTAATAAACTTTAAAATATTCCTGATAAAAACTGAAGGCTGCAGCTCACAGAAATATCTCGACATGAATGAACGTCAAACATCCCTGGTTGAAATTCACGATTGAAATTCACATCAGTAATACATTTCACATCTTACATCAACTGTCAACATGTTTCGATGTTACCAGCAATAACTGCTAATCAGTACTATGGAGAATCAACATTGTGTTCTCTTCAGAAAATAGTTGTGTTCTCTGTCTCTTCCTGAACGTGTTGCTGAATGCGTTCCTTCCTCGTGATCACCTAACTTGGGTCTGAGGATAATGACAACTTGATGTTCAGTGCACAAGACATGCTAAACATCTTCAGACTCTGCTGTGAATAACCAATGATAAAAATGACTCACAATTGGGGCTAAGGAGAAATTGTGTTCTTGACAGCTGATATAAACTATAGAGATAAAGTAATCAGAAGATTAAACGCATCTTCCCCCTAATCACCACTATCTACAGTTTGGATAAAAACGTGAGATAGTCTGAGGTCTTCAGGGCCTGATGGAGTATCGTAAAGCACAATTTCTGCACGTCGTTCACATTGAAACAGGAAAAAATCAATTTACAGTATGAAAAATAACATAGGCTGTTCAGCCTTACCCTTCACTGACTCCAGAGAAAGAATGACTATAGTTTGGTATTTTCGGTCAATGACCTTTTCTTAACTATTGCACAAATTCAACTGTGCCACATAGTTCAACTTCCATGGAGCAATTATTATGATTAAAGTGCATGAGTTTAGTTTTATGTTGCTGCTAGCAATTTTCCAGCAATATCACACAGCAAGGGACAGCAGAAACAATGATTGAAGAATTTTACTTACATTTCAAGACTATTTACCTCAACAAAGAAATATAAACACAATTAATAAGCATGTCGACATCTAAAAAATTGTCAGGCATATATATTACAGGCATATTTTGACACAGAAATGAAAATGAACACTTAAGTTCATACTGGTTAATCAACTGCATCCTGAAAATATCACAGATAAATTCTTTATACATCATAAAGACGATATTTGATTCCTCATCTACAGAGAAACATTCCTTCATTCAGCTTGGATGATCATACAAGAAGCTCCGGACACCACTTCTAAGCTCTGTCACAAGTTCTTTGTTACAAGTGCCATTTAGACACAGTAGAATCAACAAAGGTTGGATTTGCTTGTAGATTTCAACTCCTTTTGTTCTGTCAAGGCAATGTGTCAGAACAGTTACTTATCCAATCATCAGGCAATGTACAATCACATAAATACATCCAGTGAAATAATGTTTTGTTTAGACAGTCATTTAAAAATAAATGCCAGGAATTAATGTTAGGGAGGCAAGCAATCAGCAATCTATTTGATCAAAAAGTTTTGGTCTAAAAGCCTGTGGTACGACATGAACTCAAGGCCATGCCAGGTTCTGTTATGTGCGAAAATGTTGTGAGAGAAGTCTGGGTAAAAGCGATCTCTTGTTCAAACCAAGAGCTGATTAACTACATCCTTGGACGATTCAGTGGCTTGTGTGATGAAGTGCCCTTATTGGCATGGTAGGGTGCTCATGACATTAGTCACTAGTCTGTCTGTCAAGACTTAAGTACTGACTGTCTTCTGTAGCAAAGCTGACATACTTATAAGATGAACCACAGACCAGAACGGAGGAGTGAATTCCACCGGCAAATACCTGAGATAAATGGAGGCAAAGGTAGTGTAGACATACACACTGTCTTTGAAAGAATTCTGTAAGATTTATTGTAACCTATTTCGTTAAGTTGAACTTTTCCATCACTGTTCTCAAGAATTTTAGACAGGCTGAGCTGGACTTGCCATGTCTCTTAGTTAAAATCAATTGACAACAATTGAATTCACAGTAATCGTAGTTTACAATAAGAGGTGCTTAATTAATTACAAATTTAAGAATCATGCTCAAGCTTTTTAAAAAACTTTAAAGTGTATTATAAAGTTCAGCCATGCTCTTAGCTTTACTAAAACGTTTTTAAAAAAAACCAAAACAAATGCAGTCAAAGATCAAACTCAAGTAGGGGTAAACAAAAGTGTAGAGACCAAAAAACAGTTGACAACATGAGCAACGAAACACATCTTTGTGTGCAGTGGTGGTAGTCTTGTAATTAATGCGTACACTCCTCACATTGACAGCTCAGGTTTGATTCCCTACATGGGCGTGTGAAGCCTATTTCTGGTGTCCCCTGCCACGGTATTGCTGGAATGTTGCTATAAGTGGCATAAAACTAAATCCACCCACCCACGCACTCACTCACAAGCATGGGATGTATATACCTGAGCCCACACAAAGGAAAAAATATCTGACAATCCACAATTCAACATTCATGAATATTTTCCCTATATATATGACCATGAACATCATGAAAAGAAGCCTTTATCGCTAACACATAATTCCACTAATGTTTCCACCATGTTTTGAGATATAGAGATTTCACCAAAATGAATAATTCATTACATCTTCACCCAAATGAACAATATTGTGAGCCAGGATGCTTTTAATTTTCATGTTTTAAGTTTTTGAAACAAAATGCTTACTATATTCATTCCAGAAATGTCTGGGACATCAAACACATTAAGTTCCACCAAGTAAAGAAAGGTTAGTGGATATATACATCTGAAAAATATCATGACGTGAGGATGATGTTTTGTAGCAAGATGAGCAAAGATAAACATCTACAAATTAATTTATTACAGAATTAAAAATATATTCTGAACAAATAATCATGTCCACAAAAAATAGACTTCGGATGATAAAAATGTATGGTCTATTTCAGAAAGTCTTCATGTGGCAGCCGAAACCAATTCAGCATGATTCCTAACATGCAATAGAAGCCCAAAATAAACTTATACATTTTTCATTGTTGCTTGATCGTGTTCAGCCTTATTCCCGAACTTGGCTCTAATTAAGTCGATACGCAAAAAGTCATAAACTTGATGCTAAAGAGTAGGAAATGCACACTGATCTGAATCGCAGATTGCATTAATGACAAGGAAATGGACATACATATTGATAACCACTACATAAATAGCTCCCTGATGGGATGGGCTGTTTACCTTCAGTACCTGTGCAGGTTGGATATTTGCATAGGAGGAACTGTGAATTGGATGCAAAAAAATCAAAGAATCTTACGACCAGAATCAAACTTTTTTCATTTGTGAGGGTTTTTATTCTTTTGCACATGTGCAACATATTTGCATTGACAAGAAAATACAAAATATGAATGATTTGTAGAATCTTTGGTAAGAAATCAACCTTTTTTCGGTTTGTCTGGGATATTAGCTTGCATCTCTGCAGAACTGACATTTGCATTGAAAAGACAATAAAATGGAAACATGAATTCACGAATCTTAACAACATATATCAAACTTTTCATTACACGGAAGATATTTCTCTCTGTCATGTTGTTGATGTAATTCAGCTTGTGAATGATGCTAAGATGAATATTCAATGCTGACGGATTATGAAAGTAAAAAACCCAAAACACTGTATAATTAAGTCAGCATACAGCAGACACGTCTGGAAACATAAATGTTGTTCAAATTTATTTCCTATGAAAACACTGAAACTTCAATCAATTTTTTCTTGTGTTTGAACAGTCAGAAATTGTCAACAAAGATATATTTCCATAAGTTTCCTTACATCTTTATCATTATGTTTGAGAGTGTACAGATTGATTTTAAAACTTTCGGCTGTAGTTTGATTGAAATTGCACAATGTGCTTTGCATGAGTGAGTGAGGAGGTCTGAATTGGTGAGTGAGTGAGTGACTGAGTTTATTTTGCCAATGGGTTTGATGGGAACTTGTGAAACTGTGTACTTGTGTGAAAACCTTTGACGCAGTGCTGGTTGGAAGAATCATCTGGAGTATTGCTAAAAGCGATGTAAAGCTAAACTCACTCACACAGAAACACATGGTTTGGATAATTTGTTCTAAGGCTACATGTCACATGTAATGTCAGACCAAAATTTCAACAACACATCTTCTTTGCATATACTGTTTGAAACAAGATGGTCACAGGTGCTGAAATTCAGCAATGCCACCATTCATCAACAGTAAGTGCAGGGTCTTCAAGGTTACTTGGGAATATTTTCTTCACATGATAACATTTATTAAACCCTAGAGCAGGAGTCTCCGTATTTGCATGTTTAGTTCCAGACTTTGACGTTCTTGAAAGGTCACAGGTGCTTCACTGTGACAGTTCAGGTATTAATAGTTGGATAGATCTTCTCATTAATATACTGAAACTTGAGGAGATACTACTTAAAGGGACTTGATCCAGTCAGTGAGGTCATTTCAATTATCCTCTCTGCCTAGACCCAGAGTCATTTTTCAAAATGAGGTGAGTTTCTTTTATGCCGTTTTTACAATATTCCAGCAATATCAGACCAGAAATCTTTTATGCCGTTTCTACAATATTCCGGCAATATCAGACCAGAAATAGTGTTTCACATATTGTAACCCTTTAGGGTTTTGAACTCAGGCCTTTGATGTGATGAGCAACTGCTTTAATCCCACTACCCCTCATTACCATTTAATATTGTAGATAAGCCTATCCTTTAGATAAACCTAGCCTTGGAATCAGTTACACATGAACTGTTTAAGGGCCCTCTCATCATGCATGCTCTCCATGGGCTTGATGCCACACAGCAATTTTCAAGCTATATGACAGTAGTCGGTAAATAACCCAGTCTTGATTAGACAGTTCCGTGACTGACATCATGCATGCTCTCCATGGGCTTGATGCCACACAACAATTTTCAAGCTATAGACAGTTGTCAGTAAATAACCCAGCCTTGATTAGACAGTTCCGTGACTGACATCATGCATGCTCTCCATGGGCTTGATGCCACACAACAATTTTCAAGCTATAGACAGTTGTCAGTAAATAACCCAGCCTTGATTAGACAGTTCCGTGACTGACATCATGCAACACTCTCCATGGGCTTGATGCCACACAGCAATTTTCAAGCTACAGACAGTTGTCAGTAAGTAACCGAGCCTTGATTAGACAGTTCCGTGACTGACATCATGCAACACTCTCCATGGGCTTGATGCCACACAGCAATTTTCAAGCTATAAACAGTTGTCAGTAAATAACCCAGCCTTGATTAGACAGTTCCGTGACTGACATCATGCATGCTCTCCATGGGCTTGATGCCACACAGCAATTTTCAAGCTATATGACAGTAGTCGGTAAATAACCCAGTCTTGATTAGACAGTTCCATGACTGACATCATGCATGCTCTCCATGGGCTTGATGCCACACAACAATTTTCAAGCTATAGACAGTTGTCAGTAAATAACCCAGCCTTGATTAGACAGTTCCGTGACTGACATCATGCAACACTCTCCATGGGCTTGATGCCACACAGCAATTTTCAAGCTACAGACAGTTGTCAGTAAGTAACCGAGTCTTGATTAGACAGTTCCGTGACTGACATCATGCAACACTCTCCATGGGCTTGATGCCACACAGCAATTTTCAAGCTATAGACAGTTGTCAGTAAATAACCCAGCCTTGATTAGACAGTTCCGTGACTGACATCATGCAACACTCTCCATGGGCTTGATGCCACACAGCAATTTTCAAGCTACAGACAGTTGTCAGTAAGTAACCGAGTCTTGATTAGACAGTTCCGTGACTGACATCATGCAACACTCTCCATGGGCTTGATGCCACACAGCAATTTTCAAGCTATAGACAGTTGTCAGTAAATAACCCAGCCTTGATTAGACAGTTCCGTGACTGACATCATGCAACACTCTCCATGGGCTTGATGCCACACAGCAATTTTCAAGCTATAGACAGTTGTCAGTAAGTAACCGAGCCTTGATTAGACAGTTCCGTGACTGACATCATGCAACACTCTCCATGGGCTTGATGCCACACAGCAATTTTCAAGCTATATGACAGTAGTCGGTAAATAACCCAGTCTTGATTAGACAGTTCCATGACTGACATCATGCATGCTCTCCATGGGCTTGATGCCACACAACAATTTTCAAGCTATAGACAGTTGTCAGTAAATAACCCAGCCTTGATTAGACAGTTCCGTGACTGACATCATGCAACACTCTCCATGGGCTTGATGCCACACAGCAATTTTCAAGCTACAGACAGTTGTCAGTAAGTAACCGAGCCTTGATTAGACAGTTCCGTGACTGACATCATGCAACACTCTCCATGGGCTTGATGCCACACAGCAATTTTCAAGCTATAGACAGTTGTCAGTAAATAACCCAGCCTTGATTAGACAGTTCCGTGACTGACATCATGCAACACTCTCCATGGGCTTGATGCCACACAGCAATTTTCAAGCTATAAACAGTTGTCAGTAAGTAACCCAGCCTTGATTAGACAGTTCCGTGACTGACATCATGCAACGCTCTCCATGGGCTTGATGCCACACAGCAATTTTCAAGCTATAAACAGTTGTCATTAAATAACCCAGCCTTGATAAGACAGTTCCGTGACTGACATCATGCAACACTCTCCATGGGCTTGATGCCACACAGCAATTTTCAAGCTACAGACAGTTGTCAGTAAGTAACCGAGCCTTGATTAGACAGTTCCGTGACTGACATCATGCAACACTCTCCATGGGCTTGATGCCACACAGCAATTTTCAAGCTATAGACAGTTGTCAGTAAATAACCCAGCCTTGATTAGACAGTTCCGTGACTGACATCATGCAACACTCTCCATGGGCTTGATGCCACACAGCAATTTTCAAGCTATAAACAGTTGTCAGTAAGTAACCCAGCCTTGATTAGACAGTTCCGTGACTGACATCATGCAACGCTCTCCATGGGCTTGATGCCACACAGCAATTTTCAAGCTATAGACAGTTGTCATTAAATAACCCAGCCTTGATAAGACAGTTCCGTGACTGACATCATGCAACACTCTCCATGGGCTTGATGCCACACAGCAATTTTCAAGCTATATGACAGTAGTCGGTAAATAACCCAGTCTTGATTAGACAGTTCCGTGACTGACATCATGCATGCTCTCCATGGGCTTGATGCCACACAACAATTTTCAAGCTATATGACAGTAGTCGGTAAATAACCCAGTCTTGATTAGACAGTTCCATGACTGACATCATGCATGCTCTCCATGGGCTTGATGCCACACAACAATTTTCAAGCTATAGACAGTAGTCGGTAAATAACCCAGCCTTGATTAGACAGTTCTGTGACTGACATCATGCAACACTCTCCATGGGCTTGATGCCACACAGCAATTTTCAAGCTATAGACAGTTGTCAGTAAATAACCCAGCCTTGATTAGACAGTTCCGTGACTGACATCATGCAACACTCTCCATGGGCTTGATGCCACACAGCAATTTTCAAGCTATAAACAGTTGTCAGTAAATAACCCAGTCTTGATTAGACAGTTCCGTGACTGACATCATGCAACACTCTCCATGGGCTTGATGCCACACAGCAATTTTCAAGCTATAAACAGTTGTCAGTAAGTAACCCAGCCTTGATTAGACAGTTCCGTGACTGACATCATGCAACACTCTCCATGGGCTTGATGCCACACAGCAATTTTCAAGCTATAAACAGTTGTCATTAAATAACCCAGCCTTGATTAGACAGTTCCGTGACTGACATCATGCAACGCTCTCCATGGGCGTGACACCACACAGCAATTTTCAAGCTATAGACAGTTGTCAGTAAATAACCCAGCCTTGATTAGACAGTTCCGTGACTGACATCATGAGCATATATCTACAGAATTTGAATATGATGACATGCATCAACCAAGCCTGACCACCCAATCTCTTTAGAGAGTCTTAAGAAACACATGGTTTGCTGAAGACCAACTCTAACCCTGATCTTCACTGTACAGACTTACACCAATGACTCTTCTCTGATAGACAGTACTAGATAAACTACCACCTTTGAACCTCTAAAAACCAACAAGTACACGTCATGCTCCAGTTTGACAGCTGTGGTATCAAATAGTATGTGTTGACATGTTTTATCAGCGAAATGATAACTGCTGAAAGTTCAAAGCTTGACATCAGTATCGATGGCAATCTCTTGATGTCAAATAATGTTCATTACTGAGTAAAATATACAAAAACAGTAAATTTCCCACACCTCAAAGTGATCATAACCCTAAGATGATCGTAACTCCCACATATTGACTTATGACAGTTGTAGGACTATGACTGCTTTGAAGAACAAGGTCCAGGGACTCCTTTCACAGAGCAACTGTAACTAAGTTAACTTAACTGCCTGTCTTTAACACTGCACTAAGGTTACCTTAGTGACTTAGGATCATCTTAGTACTTCATGAAAGGAGGTCTGGGTCTGTAGACAAGATGTCCACTTTAGGATCAAACCTAGGCTTTGAATGATGAGTAAACTTTCTGAGTACTGATCTAGCCAGTCATCTTTCAAACATGTCAGGATATGTAAGCATTTTGCTTTTCCTGGATGAGTCAGCTGAAAGAAGTTTGAGAGTTCTTTACAAAGTCATTGAGCTGTCAAAGCAGTGCAAAGAAGAGCACTTCCACCAATAATCTGGTTTCTGTCTTGGTAAACAAACCCTTGCTCGGAATCTCTTCAAACAGGTTAATATTTGAATTACAACTGATATCAGTGGGAAATAGTAGAAAATATTTTCTTTCATTGCACCGAATATTCATCTAGGCAGCATATATTTCCCTACAGTGTAGCTGGGGGGAAAAGAATGGCATTGTTCATGGTAAAGAAACTAAGGCTGCGACAGGCATCCCGGATACCTGGGATGGGTGGGTTATGAGATGGAGATGGGATCGGTGGTTAATGAGATGGAGCTGAGTACCCATCTCAATACCTGGACCTGTTACGATAATGTGACCAACAGATTAAACAACATAATATTTACATGTTATTCTGTAAATCTTTCATGATTAAAAGTTATTATTTTTGATGATTTATATACAATTATGCGGTCACCTGTTGTGAATGCAATATATGGATAAGATATTTAAACACTCGAAATTGTAGCCTACAAGCTGAAGAATATAGTGTCATTTCTTACAAATTTGATGTCAGGAATTAACATAACAGGTATCTGGGTAGGATAGGGTAATAGGGGTGAAGTACCTGGGTAGAAAATTTAGACCTGTCCCATCCCTAAAAGAAACACTGTTGGTAGGCTGTACAAAAATTAATAAAACCTATCTATTTTTAGAAAATACCTGAAACTGTTTCCGCTGATAATAGTGCAGAGAATTTCCTTTCATTTAATTTTATCTTTAATAGTACACTGAAAGAACAGTCATACTCAAATGATGTTAAAGAAACATTTCAGCTTACTAGTATTTTAGATTCTTCATGTGAGTAGGAGAGTTTGGTTTAATGCCACTTTGATCTCTATTCCAGCAATATCATGTCAAGAGCCTGAGAAACAGGCTTCCCAAACTGTACCCATATGTGGAATTGAACTGGTCTCCAGTGTGACAAGCGAATGTTTTAACCACGCGGCTACCCAAATGCCCCAGGATCTTAAAGTGAGTGTATTAATAATGCCTGCAATCACAAATGTGGCAGACTTCCTATTTTGTGTACAATACATAATGAAGGTGTAAGTTTGCACTGGGCAGAAAAAAATGACGTCAAAATGTTATCATTCTTCAGTTTAAATTGAAGTAGGGATGGAAAACTGCATAAACCAATTTTGTTTTAAAAGACTGATGTGACTTTCATCAGGCTCTGTGGATGTGTGAGTACCAGGCTCTGTGAGACATCTTTAGTTGCTAGAAACATACTGACTTCAGCCACTTCAGGATTGACCTTGCAATGAAAGATAACACTTCATAACACAGCCCTAAAGATATTGCCTAGCTCCAGTTGCACCGCCATGTACAAATTAGTGAAAGAAATGAAAACGAAAATCCTGTAAAACACTAGAATTAACCTCCCAGACAGAATGCAAGAACAAATATTGATCCAGCGTCCGAGATGTCTACAATCAAAATACAGTCATCACAACTACACTTCATTATTGAAGAGAAATGACAGATGAAAGAGGCAGATTGGGCGTGAAACAGAGGCAGAAGATGCCATACTTGAGACAATATTGTCAGTGAATAATCTCCCTTTATGACCTCTAGTTGCACTTGAATGTGACCTTGTCTCAACTTCATAGAAAGGGTTATGAAACACCGACACATAGATGTATGGATGTGGAGCAGGGGTGGTGGGTCCAGTTTGAGTCTGCAGTGGGGTGGGAGTGGGTGGTCATCAGTAGCTCAGGTTCAGGCTATGTTACTTCATGTATGTAATCAAATCATAGGGGTGGTGGGGGTAGTCTAGTGGTTAAAGCTTGGGCTCATCACACTGAAGATGTGGGTTTCATTCCCTACAGGAGCATAATGTGTGAAGAGAATTTCTGTTGTTCCTTGTCGTGACTTTGCTGGAAAATTAATGGAATCACTCACATACAAACTATGGAGTCATAATCATGAATATTGGATAAATATAATATTTTATCCATAATGAGTTGCATTTGGACTGACTTGGATGCCATTAGTTCATGCTGTTACCTGATGTAATTATGAATCTGTTGACAAGAAACCCTTTTGTTTTCATGCTTACAGCATAACAGTTAATTCTGGAGAGGCAATGTACCAGAAAATGTCATTTATATCATTGTGCCAATATTCTGATTAGATTCCTTCACATGCAGTGTCCTTGGTGCTACTTGCTGGGATGGCCGCTGTTTGTCGACAATGTGCTACATTGATATTGATATGAAGCTTATGTAAGGACTGTCTTTATCATTTATCACAAAGGTTTCTGTGGCTGGCACCTTCTTACTAGAAGCCAGTAATATGTTGTTTCACTTACAAAACAAAAACTGTACAACAAATTAATTGACGTATCTCTAAACTCACAGGAAAACTGTAGCGCAAATGGGATTGTACAGCATAGAGAAAATGACCAGTCTTCCTATATGCGAGCAAAGCGAGCAAAGATTGGTAACATACTTCCTCGCTTAGGATTGAAAAATATTTTTCATGTCAAAATAAATTATCGCCACCATCAAAGGTACACTCCCATTTCCTCACTTGGCTGTGTTCTCAGATTTCTTACGCAATGTTTAATAATTGTTCATGTGAAATATGTTTTATTCAACATTTTAAATGCCACTCGTATTCAGATCGTTCTTCGGCTCCATTACCCCCGCCAGCTTCCGGTTAAACAGAATGACGGAACAAGAATAAGCAGAAAATAAAAAGAAATAGCACATTGCCTGATGATCATCATGAACCTGGTGGAGTCTATTTGTCTGGTCTCTCGTGGCTATTGTTAGAATTTTCGTAACATTTATTGTGCATAAAAACACTTCTGGTGTATGGGCGAATGAAGCAGGGGAGGCAACTGTAAGTATTCCATATGGAATAATACCCTCCTGTTCCTTGACTCTGTTGAACCGGAAGCTGAAAGGGGGAGTGGAGGTGAAGAACGGTCTGATGTACCATGAGTTGCGGTTAAACTGTTGAATAAAAAATATTTCACATGAGTAATTGTTAAACTTGGGGTTGGAAATGTGAGAGTGTAACCAAATGAAGAAATGGGCATATACCTCTGAGGGTAGCGATATTTCATTTTGACATGAAAAATATTTTTCGAACAGATGAACCGAAGCGAGGAAAATACATTGTCAACCTTTGCTTGCTTCGCTCAGATGTAAGAATAGAGGTTATTTTCTCTATGCTGCACAACCCATTTGTGCTACAGTTTGCCTGTGCTCAACTTGATATGAGGGCTGGATTTTGGAAAACAAGTAATTGGGATGCAATGTCATGTGTCACCCCAGTCACTAAGCCTGACTGCAAAGTCCTCTTATTGCTGAGGATATGTTGCTGAAGATCAATTCTAAAACTGATCATGGTGAAAAATAAAGAAAAACAAGTGTAGTGTGGTTACAGTGAAACTTGGGATACATACCCTTATCCTTGTCCAGCTAAGGGAGGCAACTTTGAAGCACACTGAAAGACAGGGCCTTAAACAAGTGGACAAAATTAATCAACAAACTTATTTCTTAAATTTGGTTCAATTTTACACATTTCCCTCCTTTATTCTCAAATTTAAAGGTAACCCCATTTGCCAATGGTAGTATGATTGATCAGATAGCCCAGGAAGATAGGAATCCAACAAGAGACCATCAATTCACACCATGCCAATATTGGCTGGTAAGATAGCTGCCATTACCAATGTCCATCAATATTGACCTTTGCCAAAGACCAACCAAAGAGGTGCTATTTTCTCTTATCTGACCACCACTAATAATCACTTGACACATATGATGGACCTCAAAGAGGACACTCAGCTCGATTTCTTCCTTGGAACAGATAAGGAAATATGACTGTTTACTTTCAACATCTTCGAACATATATGGTGGAAGTCTGTTGAAATTTCCATCTCAGCAAGTTCAGGACAGGAATTTTTTTCATACTCCAGCAGTGCTGATGCTTATGAAAGTAATTACGTCATTCATAATTCAAGCGAGCGCGTCTCTGACATTAAACACAAGGCAGAAATGGCACTTCGACAGAGCTCATACCTGAGCCAATTTTCAATGAAAAACTGATTTTCAATTTTCTAGTGTAAGAGATGAAAATGTAACATCCTAAATCTGAAGTAGTTACAAAAGGGGGTCCGGATATGTGAGATAATGACCGAGGCTTGAGTCAACAGATAATATCATGGGCAGTCAGTAAGACTCACCTTTATAATGCTTGACCTACAAAACACTATTTGATAACAGTTCAAAGGTCAATCTCAAAACCTAAAACTCAGATTTTGTTGAAGAGAAATTATCTTCTTGGAAGTTACTTGAGTTACATGCCTTTACAAAGTAATCAGGCTGTTATTCTTCACTGAAAGTACATCTGAAGTTAAATTAAACTTACGTGTCCTGATGCAACCTGGCACACTACACAGTGAGTGACAAAAGTGAAACAGGGATCAGTCATGCTTCAAGACTAGCGATGTATATGAACCTTTGTGTGCAGTTGTCTAAATCAAAGCAGGTTTCACAGTGTTAGCCCACACAATGCTCAGTAATAGTTGGGTTACATGACATTGGTTTGTTACCAGTTGTGTCTCGACCAGACAATACTTGACATTATGTTTTCTATATAAAAAAATGGGAAACAATGACATAAATCAGCCAAGTCAGCAAACCTGACCATCCAATCCTGTCTGTCACCTCTTACAACAAGCATAGGTTGAAGGAGACCCATTTCAAAACTCATCTTCATGGGTTGGTGTCAGTTTTGTTCTTGAACATCTACTGGTGGTGTAGTGAATTCATATGGTTTAATGCTACTTTTAGAAATACTCTAGCTACATCATGGCCAAAAATATCTACACATGAATTACTAAGTAAAGGAGAAAACATGCCTGCGAGGTTTTGGTAGACATTACCGGAGGGGGAGGGATTTCCCAACCCTGATGGTTTTACATTGTCTACCAAAACCTCAGAGGTGTGTTTTCTCTAACATATACACCATCAATCATGGGTAATTACAATGGAGATGATTATTTAAGGAATTTATATAACAATAACTGAAGCATGCATGAAATCAATTTAATGACAGTAAAAAGAAATAGATAATTTAACAGCGAAACTTTGGTCAGCCCGGGGATTATGCGGTAGAGCGTCTGCCTATGGATGTGACATTTGCAGTTGTTGATGTTCATATAAAGTTAGGAAAAGTAAAACCTGGGAAGAGGTCTTTCTAGAGAAAAGTAAAACCTGTCCCTCCAAAACAAAACCTCAAATGCGGTTATTCTGGGAAAACAAGAGATGACCTGAAAGGTGGGTCTGAAAGGTGAGTAGCCATGAAAGGTCCCAGGGTAGAATAGGCCTTCAGCAACCCATGCTTGCCATAAAAGGTGACTATGCTTGTCGTAAGAGGCGACTAACAGGATCGGGTGGTCAGGCTTGCTGACTTGGTTGACACATGTCATCGGTTCCCCATTGCAAAGATCGATGCTCATATTGTTGATCACTGGACTGTCTGGTCTAGACTCGACTATTTACAGACTTCCGCCATACAGCTGGAATAAACCCACTCACTTACTGAAAGGTGAACAACCAAACGCCTTGACCACAAGGCTTCCCATTCCCAGACACATGAGAAATACATTTCATAAAATAATATAAAATCTTTGATAAGACACATGAGAATTATCTGAAATGAGTTTTCACCTAATCAGTACCATCTTGGAGTTGGAATGATGTCCCCTATAACATAGCAACTATCTTGCTACCTATCCAACAACATAATCAATAAAAAAGTTAACAATAGTCCAGGAGAATGGGTAGGCATGAAAAAGAGGAAAAAGAGCCAGGGTTCTTGGGGGCTGTAGGTCGTCATGCCAGATCCAATGACCCCAGTGCGATCAAATCCACATAATTCTGTGGATCTGTAGAAAATTCTCATCCCTGATAGTCAGAATTGATGACAAATATTGATTTTGATTTTCCCCCCAATACCTTTGTACCAAGCACCAACCCTGTTGTCTCTCAGAAACTATCACAACTGAAATTGCAGCATGTCTTCCCTTGCTTTCATGACTTACAGATGACACAATATAATAAGTGTAAAAATATACACTTCATTCATATCACTGACAAATGCATTGAACTGTTGGTTTAAAAGGAGTTATCTAAAATTCCCCTGCATCACATTATCAACATATATGTATGAGAACAAATTCAATATGGCCAATCCTGATCACATCAATCAAGATTATCTTTTTAACCTCTGATGTAATTTAGTTGAATATAGGTTACTAACACTATTGCATGATAGTTTGAGCAAGCTCTTTTCTGATAAGGGTTAGAGAGAAATAGAATATTGAAATCAGTTTGGGGTCATAGCTCTGCCATTTGTCAATTACATTACCAACAGCAGTTACCTCAGGGCCTAATAGTACTGGATTAGTTGCACAGACATGGAGGGAGAGACTCCACAGACTTTGTGAAGTCAGTCTATAATTACCTAACAAGAAATAACATTTGATGGCATTTCATGCATCTGTAGTGCAATGTCTGGTTATCCCTTAAAAACATACTGATTTTTCTGAATGGATTTCTTGATTTTCACTAGCCTCAAACATTTCGGTATGCATTTAATTCAGTTTGGTTGTGAGTTTGGCTGTAATATCAGAATCATTGAGACCTTCAGGAAGTGAATGAATGGGGTTTGATGCCATGGCAAGCAGTCATCAAGGACAGATTGATGGACAATCCTGTCATGGGCTCACATGTCTTGGTCGTCTGAATCTGAAGACTTTTCAAACATCTTGATTAATTCAGTGTTAATTGATAACACAATCTTGACTTTTTGGATACTATGAAGCTGTGAGAAATTAGATCTTTTTACATGAGTTCTTGAAGGAAACACATGAATACATATGTAATCTGGAGTTAAAAGTAGAGTATGGATACTTAATCCTGGTATTATAAAGGCTTCCAATTCATCATGTTCATGTCTTCCGCATATTTTTTAACATTGTAATATTAAAGAAGAAGGTCCTATCAGCAGATGACAAAATGTGAAATTGTCACAATGCTGTTGTCTTTTTGTTTTTATGGCAAAAATGGGTTGTTATGATAACAGACAAGTGTCAACCTTCTGTTTAACTATGTAACATATAATTAATGTCGGCACATGCAAACAACACCATTACTGTCAAATCATTTCCCACAATTTCCTGATCTGATACTGTACTTCTAATTGGGCTGCTTCATTTACAATGACAACACAGAAAACTATAGAACAATAGAATGAATCATGCTATATAATTTTGCAAGCATTACATATTTTGTCAAAATTACTGGACACATATCCCTTGTGTTCATGACGAACATGCTATTGTTAGAATTATTTCCTTTTAAGGACTTGTTATTTATCAGAATAACAGACGCAAGTTGATGTTAACTTACAAGTGGAAGCCACGAGGGTGAGTGAATGAAGTTCTTGAGTGATATTATAGAGTGAGTTTCGTTTCATGACTTTAGCAGTTAATACCCTAGAAATAACACAGCAGGGGAAACTAGAAATGGGCTTCACACACTGTACCCATGTGCGGAACTGAACCCATGTATTTGGGTTAACCGCCAGCCCACCCCACTTCTGTGAATGCTGTTTTTGAAAGGTACTGATGAACGTAACATTAGGTGATGCAGGACCATGACATTTAACCCTTTGGTGAACACATCACCATGGGTACTGTGTTGACACACAATGGACAATATTCAGGGCAACTCTGGAACCCTGGCCATGGATCCTGGCATGATTAAGGGACATAACTCTGTGACTCTCTGTTGTAAAGTACCACAGGTATGACACCCACTGAGCACGCTGACATGTTAACACAAAGCCTCAGGTAAAATCAGTTAAGAATCTGAAACCAAAGAATTTAGTCCCCTGTGCAAGCCTGGAAATGACTAACACCAATAATTCTCTCCCCTGTACAATGACATCACAGCTACTATCATAGGTAAAAAATATCTGCAACACCAAGGATTCTCTCTCCTATACTATGACATTACAACTACTACAATATCATCTAAAAATAACTGTAACCCACAGTTGTAAAACTCAAATGACCTTGGCACAGGTTCAGCCATTTTTAATCTCTACTTGTATGTCCCCAGCATATAAGTTTGCTCCCAGCGATAAGTCCAAAAGAAGAATAGCAGTCACTTTGCACAAAGCCCAAATGTAAACATTCCAGGTGAAGGGCTGACAGATACAATGACAGCCAAGCCTGGATTCTAAACCACGATAACCTTCAAGGCAAGTTCAAGGCACTGAAGATAATCTGCTTTTGTGGTGAGTTCAGCTGAGGACTTAAACAGATGTTAATCATGTAACATGACACTTACTGTCCTGTCTGATCACTGTCCACTCTTCCACAATAGAGTGAGTGAGTGAGTGAGTGAGTGAGTGAGTTGTTTCACACTGCTTTCTGCATTTGCCAAATTTCTACCATGACCAGATCCAAGATCATGACATCCAAAGTAACATGGGCAAGACTAACGAGGTAAACAAGGACTTGGACCTGTACCTATGCAGGTATTACAGGTATGCAAAAAAAAATACCTGCAAATACAAATATCCATATCAAATTCAAGGCCTAAGCTGACCCAGGTTCTTCTTCCAAAATATGTAGATTAGTGCAGCTTTTGACAGTGACATGAGAATGGTCTGTTCACTATCAAGCCTAGACCAGACAATACAGTGACCGACATAATGAGCATCAACATGACATGTAATAACCAGGTCAGCTAGTCAGACATCTGATCCTGTCATTTGTCTCTTACTACAAGCATGGTTCATGGAATATAGACCATTAGTCTCTTATAACATCATGTTGAACTTCTCCTGCCAAATTGCAAAATCAATTACAAAAGTGGTTAGATGTAGATGTTAGATTTAAAACAAAAATACCAGCCTTGACTAAAACCTACCTACTCACAAAGAATACTAATTTACTTCGGATAATTAAATGAAAACTTGTAAAATAATTATTTAAATTTTAACCTGACAGTCAGGCATATGAATTTGAGAATCTGGCAGTCCATGTTGAAACTAACAAGTCCTGGGCAATCAGGCAGGCAGGTATTTGAATGCTGTTATAGGATACATTTTAATAGTCAAAGCTGAAAAAAGTAATGATAGTCTAGTTAAGTGCACATAGGTCTTTAACAAGATCTGTGGTAATCCCTAATTGGCTGAGGGTGGCGGGTTCCCTGTTGTAATTCAGCCACTCAGCTGTGATGGCTGAGCTGGAGTGACACCAGGAGAGAGTAAGTGCAGGATGGAGTAGTGGTAATTGGATTAGGAGTGATCTCTGGCCACTTCTATGTATACTCAACCTGAGAGTTATCTCCCTTCCTATCCACAGCATGGCACCACATTTGGATTTGCAAAGCTGATCACTAATAGTGTGTCGGTACTAATCCTAATGTCATGAATGTTACCACGGTTACAGAACATGTTTATATGCAGTGACACATTGTAACTCACACTCCTCCTTATGATGTGATGATAATTCAAAGTATGGTTACAGAATGCATGGTTTCCATGGTTACAGAACACGGTTGTATGTAGTGTCATTTTTTATTGCCAGCGCTGTCATGAAACGCAACCGGTATTTCCTCCCTATGATATGATGATATTTAAAAGCAAGTCTGTCTGAAAAGTCTGTCTGAATACTAAATTGTATCCACTGTTGTCGAGTCATACAGCAAACCCAGCTTGGATGAGGACTTCAAGAACTTCTCCAATGACAATGATTTGAGCATGATTTGTAATCAGTGAACAACTGGAATTGTTGTGTACTGGAATGTTCTTATGGAGAAAAAGTAGGAAAACTGACAGTCCATTTGAAACAGAGAATCGCTGAGAGTCAGACTGAAGATCAAATTGTTAAAGATATGGCATTACATATCAAAGAAAAAAGAGAAGCAATTCCCAATTTGTGCCATTTGTCACATTGTTTGTAGCAAAGTTGATTGGACTGGTCATGCAGAGATTTTTAAACAAATAGAATGTTGCTTCTTTGCAACCTCATTTCATTAAATCATAACGCTGAATGACATCATCAACAGGATGTAGACATTGAGAGAACATGCACAGGATATTGCTATTATCGATTACCAGTGATATGATAGTTATGTAACTGCACATTTCATCCTTGTAGACAAATTTAAAAAATACAAATAATATTTTAATGCTAAACTCTGTACAAGTCAAATTGTAGCATCTCATGCCTCTAAAGTAAACTGTGTATTATTTTCAGTTGTTTATAAGTATGTAGTGTCATCTAAAATTCACACTTACAACTTTTTAAAATTTGTACATAGTATATGCAGGTGGGCTCAATCACTAGCTCAAGGATCACTAGCCTTGTGTCTTAGACAGCTTACCCACCACCTTCATTACCTTGTAGGTAAAACATTCATTAAAGCTCCTGGTACCCAGTAAAAGTCATTAAAAGAGGATTGGCTGGGCACAATGTCCATCACTTGGCTGACTGTGACAATTTGCCAAAGTTCTGAAGAACTGGTTTGCCTTGCAAAGAGACTCCAACTTTTTCAGACACCGACAACACAGCTGGAATGTTATAACTGAAACATTCACTCACCTTCTTTGTAATGGACCCAAGCAACAAGTGAGTGAGTTGGTTTCAGTCCTGTTTTTAACAGGATTTCACGCAACCTTGCTAAAAGCGATGGTTATCAATTAGGTGAAACCAATAGCATGGGTACAATGCCAATGAACTGAGAATCATACTCGGCAAAAATCAGGCATTGAACTCAGGACCATATGATTCTGGAATGCCAAGGGGCGTAATTCTGCATGCTTCCTCAGTGCCATCTGTCCTGAAGAAAACCGGTTCCACTGATGACATAGCTTACCTTCCTTAAGCATGTAGTATTTATGGCCATGAGTGCCATGAATATTCCCTCTGAGAAACACATCAGGGTTATCATCATGCACAGATCCAACATCCTTGCTGCTACTCATTTCAGAAAAAGCAACATAATCGGTCGTAGGCTTGCACAATCATGACATCTTCATCAGTGTCTGCGTCATACCCCTACAGTGATCAACCTTTCACACAAGTGTTTACCCGATTAAGCCGAACGCATTCTGCCGCTGACAAGGAAAGGATGTCACCGCAGTCCTTCTACTCATCTCCAATGTGTCATTTATCTCAAACAATATCTTCTTGTCACGTCAATTTGCAAGTTAATGTTTTCACGTCAAGAGCAGAGTTGGGGGAGCATTTGTCCATAACGATTTCATACTTGTCAAGAATCCAAGGTAACCACATATTCATATTTTGACAGTGCCTAAATTGAATACTTGAAACACAGTGACTCTTTCAACATGGAGGATTACAGACCACCTGATCGTATTTTTAAAAATAGGCACAATGGTTTGCTGATTGAATATGCAATATATTTCAATAATGTGTTGCTTATTTAGTCAAGTCCAGGTGCCTCCTTACATGGACACTCTTGTTAACATCAGATATATGTTTCTGTGATTGCAATTGATTTTAATTCAGAGTAGGGCAGGATGTCTTTCTTTGCATTTGCATTACCTGCAGAAAAAAAATATAGATCATTTCAGATTTCCTTGTGTTAGAAAACAAGGTTGGCTGATCATCATTTTTATTTTTAAAAAGTGAAGGAACAGAATCTGATCTTCCAAAACCTTTAAGAAGGAGTCAGATTTTCCAGAATGGAGGATTGTTTGATAATTTCTGTTACCATAGCACCGTGCATCTCTTGTGTACAAGTATGACATTCTTTAAAAAATATTGCTGGTATTGATGGTGACATACTTGATCACTTAAATACCTTGACTTAACACCATTTCTTCACACTTAAATTATTAACACAATGAGCCTGTATTTTTGGTGGATCTACATTGTGGAGAAAATACTGACGTCTGTTATCCTGCTGTGAATGACATAAACATAGCTACATACATCGATGGAATGAATTGTACGACCATATTGGTCACATGCACACAGTTCTTTCAAGTAAGAGCACCTAATTATCTGTCAAAAGGGTTACATCAAAATGTCAAATGGGCCCCATATAAAGAAATAAAATATCCTTTCTTATGACTAGGACCAAAGTTTTGTAGCCCCAAACTAAGGAATGTCCAGTTCTGCCAACCTGCATATGCTATCATTCAATAACTATATCATGTTTTCCACTTCAAAGAACATGGAATTAAGTGCAACTGCGTCATCTTCTGTTAAACGATGGCCGGTTAAGATATATAAGTTTTTCACAATTTTTTTTCTGAATTCACCGACACACACAGAAAAAAAGTTTGCATACAGCAACAAAAATATGTGAGAAAACCAAGAAACATCAAATGGTTGTGGCATTGAATGTGGCCATGCTTTAAATGACGGGTTGCCCAGTGGTCTGTGGTGCATCGATTCTGCAGTTACATCTCGTGCGCACCAGTAACATATGGGTCCTGGTTCACCTGATAATGTATACAGCATGTCAGCATCATCTCATCGGTTTTACCACAGTGATGCATATCTGAGGTTTGTATCACTCCCAGCTTTCTTCACAACCTTCCCACCAGAGTTTTACTTAACTAACTAGCTTCTTCAAATGACCATAACTGTGAGTGAGAGTGGTTTTACACCTCTTTTAGCAACATTCCAGCAATATCACAGAAGGAACACCAGAAAATGGGCTTCACACATTGTACTCATGTAGGAACTGAACCAGGGTTTGGGTGTAATGAGTGAATGCTTTTAACCACTGATCCATCCCATCGCCCCAAGATAACAGCTGCTAATGCACTGCATGCACTGCTGGGAGAACAAGTTCTTCATTCTATTTTGTTCCTGATTACATTTCCTTTCCAATCTTATTCAAAAACAGTCAAGAATCTCATGAATGATAGGGATCATACCTCATTGTATGTCTTGCACTGGTCTGGGATCATGACAGCAAGGGTATCAAACCCAGTTCCTTGTGTACAAGGTCAATGCCTTCCCCACTTGGCTACTGAACACTTCACTGAGAGCACCTGTTGGATCCTAACAGAGGAGCACTCCTTGTAGTGAAATAGCACTCATGGGTAGCACAGGTGGGTGACAAACGTATTACATTATGATAAACCACTACTGGTAATGATTGACAATACTTTTACGAGTATATTCCAGTCATATCACATTGTCAGCATAATTTCTGAGTGAGTGAGTGAGTGTGGTTTGGCACCACTTTCTATATTCCAACAATATCACAGACATGAAATGGGCTTCATCTGGGACTATGGGACTATTGGCTGGGATTTGCCACGAGTGAACATATTAACCACTAGGCTACCCCTATGGGTTTTTGAAGAGGCTTGAAGTGATGCAGATCTGAGATGTTTACCACAGTGATGAAGTGCATGAGTGCTGATATACTAAAAACACAACTGAAGAGGTATTTGAGCCCACGATCATATGTTCCTTACAACTGGGCCACCATATCTCCAGTGTATACAAAGCAGTTGTGACACATTTATCTTTAGTCCTGAAACCAAACCATGAATAATTCAAGAAAGCCAAATGTTCGAGCCATTCTGGTGTCCGATATTGAAGCAATGTGTTGAGCAGATGACAAAAAAGCTGTTGCTGAACACGTGATCCACAAGAACCGCAATCCTTTATTTACATTAAGAACAACTGAAATAGAGTCTTTGTTGAAATATTGGTAAAACAATATTGATTTTGGCTTCGGAATAAAATTCATAATTTGAGCTGTAAATTAAACTGACATCTGTCATTGTGTCAAGGCAAGAAACATGAAGAATATTTATCCACTGCCATTCCAGCTGATATTGCTGACTCAGCATGTTCGGTAGAGGGGATCAGCCTCTGAATCGGCATATATCAATGGTATTGTATTTGCAGCCACACTGACATGTCCCAACTTTAAACACATTCCTGGAACACAACTTACTGTCTTGATAATTACCTTTTCTTTTTGAACATAAATTTTATTGGTTACAGTTGTGGATATTGCCCATGTCCAAAGTCATATTGTTTTTATGTCTTTCTGATGTGTCATTAAAACCTCTCAACTCTGTTAGTATAAACTTGAGAAGACCCGAGAAGACCCAAGAAGACCTTCTTTGTCACTTTGACCAATATTCCAGCAATATCTAAAATGGACTCTCTACAGAATCCATGTAAGATCCAACCCAGACATCCATAGCAGGTGAACACTTTAATTGTTAATATCCCCTTCCTGACAGGCGAATGAATGCTTCTTTCTGGAATCACGAGCCTGGAATGAGCGAGAGACTTTGATTTCATGCCACCTTTTTTCCAGCAATGTCATGGTAGGGACACGAGAAATGGACTTGACATGTTGTACATGTGGAAATCAAACCCCGGTCTTCAGTGTGCTGAGCAAATGCCTTAACCACTTAGCTGCCCCAGCACCCTCCAGGACTGCGAGACTATATTTTTTTTGTTTCTGGCAGTCTCAAGACATGCTACTCTACACAGCAAAAGGCATCTCAGACAAGTTGGCCTAGCAAACTGAATGAACATGCTTGAAGCAGGACTGTCTGGACATACAGCCAGGACTAGGCTGTAAATTAATCTTTATAGTTTTCAAAATAAGAATTTATCTTGATTATATTTACCTTTCACTGGAAATGATATATTGTATAGGACTCTGCACACAGTGGGATGGACATTGTCATGCTCAAGAATATCTGATAATATTTAACACTTAACCTTATAATTCAAGCAGATATCCTTGGTTGCCAGACCACTGTCTATCTTTACTTTATAGATGATTGCACATACAAATCTGAATGAGCAAAACAAGAAAGCACTTTTGAACTTAAACTAACATCAATATTGTGCAAACTGTGCTGGAATTTATAATTCAGCCCTTGTTGACATGTCTATTCTTATGAGCCTTTGTGTGAAACACCAGTGAAGATCTGGGTTAGAACTGATCTTCAGTAACTCATGCTTGTCATAAGAGAGATTGGGTGGTCAGACTTGCTGACTTGGTTGACACGAGTCACTTATTTCAAATTGCTTAGATCAGTGGTCATGTTGTTGATCACTGGATTGTTTGGTCCAGACTTAATTATCTACAGACTGGCACAATGTATCTGAAATACTGTGGAATAGTAAAAGTAAACTCACTCACATTGTGTCAAAGGAAGTGATTTGATAATTAACCTGTGCCTGTAAGACAGTATCCTGATTTCTTTCAGTACCAGATTACTTTAAAATATTTACAGTACTCATTATTCTTTCCCAGTATCACATGCACATATTATTAAAAATATGCTTGAGCAATCAGTTTGCCCTTCAAGAATATGGCTTCCCAAGAGATCCATAACAGAAACCAACCACTGAGTACCTGCAACCATATGTATTCAAGTATTCACCATAATCAATCAATGTCTGCGCTTAATGTGCTTTTCAGATATACTTTAGAACGATAAATGCTACAAAACGTTTCCTCAAACAAAATTGTGCAAATGTTGAAGGTTTTTCCTCTGTCAAATGACCGATTTTTCACATCTGATTCATGTAAAACACTAAACACAATGGTGAGTCTGTGGATGAATGAGGATGAATGAGGATTTCAGTCATGTATTACCCAGCAGAAATAAGCATGAAATGACGAAGGAATACCATGTCTACTAAATGGCGCCATGGTTTACTATTGAAACATGATTGTGTACCACAGTCAGTAAACATCTCTGGAATGTGCTCTTATACATCAGAATGATAACTAACACCTTAAAAAAATTCTCGCAAAAGAAATTTTAAACATGTTGAACCTTGTACTGCTATGCTAGGACCCAATTCTCCACAGCTGATTCATAGTACAACTTGTTCTGGACACTCCTGTATTAAATGTAAGATGATGACTAGAAGAGGTGCAGCAGCTCTTGCAAATACTACTCATCAAAAGTCCAGACTCACTAGTGTAAATATAACCACTTACTTCAGTCAACTGTCCTAAACTAGATTTTGCAAAATATATCATACTGTTTAAAGGTATTGTTTACACTTGAATTTACATATAATGTAAAACAAATGCGTAAAGTTGAAAGGTTCAGGAAATGATGAAACAGTGAAAATTGGAGAATTCTAAACAATACTTTACACCAAAATGCAGCTGTTCACATGCACGATATTTGTACATGCTTTCCAGCAATTTCATGCACAATCCTCATGAAAATCATCTGCATAAAGTTTGCAGTTGGTTCGGCCAAGTTAGAGGAGAAATTCATCTTTGATGTAACCAACTATACAGTGCTTCAAGTGAGTCTAAACTTTTGATGGTTAGTAATATGTGCTACTTGGAGGAACACATGCTTGGTTAGGTGCACACAAACCAAGGACATAGCCTGGCACACCTCAGGATCAAAGGTATCTAGCCAACTAAAGGAATGCCTGTGTTAGACATTGTCAGCCATGAATTGCAAAGATCATAAAAGATATGAGGTAGCATATACATATCCAACAAATAAAATGTCCTTCTCTTTTCATGATGGATTTTGAGCACACGGATACAGGAAAAATGATATAAGCCCACATCACTCACAACAAATGAAACTTTTGCCAAGTTATACCAACAAGGATTGCTCTGAAATTGATAAAGTGGACGGGAGTCTGGGCATTGTCTGATGACAATAGAAACCAATCATAGGGTCGAAGTACACAGACAGATCATCTCTAGTAAACAGGGCAGCAGACAATGTGTACTCTCTTCCTCCAGTAACAGGCCACAGGACATTATTTTCAGATAAATAACAAACCCAACAAAAGGTTCATGGAAAGATTACAACACAATCACCAAAATGGCACACATGTCTAAAGGAGTGTTTTCAAGTCCATACAGAAACTGTTTGTTGAAGTCACAAGTCAGTGTGCACCATCTCTAAGCTAATCTTGTATCACATAGACCAATGGGACAATACCCACTGGACAACTCCCAACATCACTATGCAGTCTTGAACCTTTAATGCTTGTATATGCCAAACATGCCCAGATATTCCAACTGCCTGCCAAGGATATATAGCATTATCGGAGTGCGATCTATTGATTGCAAAATGGGGCTATTTTGGCCCCTGTTGATTCTGCTTTGAGGCCTATAGAAGTTCATCTAAAGACCCTGTAAGAAGCCAGGGTCAATCATGTTAGGCTGGCATGCAGTGTAAGGAGTATGCCCAATGGGTTTATCTTCAAAATTGGTCTCTTCAATTTTCCGATTATTAAGGGATAGTGTCTTTCACGAGTCAAATGGTCCATTCAGAGGCTCTAGGCAAATGATAAGAGACATTATCATTGCCTTAGTGGCCATGGTTCATCTTTTACACATTTGTTTAATTTGTTGTCAATCTGTTGATTTGTTCTTTTTTGGATTGGTGGCTTTTTAATTCTGATGTTTACTTTGAAGTTCTTTGAGAATGAGATTTGACTGAATGACACTTTTTTACCTCCAAAGAACAATTTGAGTAAATTGAAAGAATAGGAAGACACTGCTTATTGGGTTTTACACCGGCAAGAGACAATTTATCTATGTGCCAGCTGACTGCGACTATATACGACAAAGTGACATTACATCACACAGGATGTACTACAGGATCTACACAGAAAGTGTGCAAAAGAATTTCAAAATTTTGTTAGTCAGACAGAATAGTGAGTTTAGTTTTACGCTGCGTTCGGCACTATTCAAGCTATATGGCGTCAGTCTGTAAATAATTGAGTCTGGACCAGACAATCCAGTGATCAACACCATGAGCACTGATATGCGCAATTGGGAACTGATGACAACCAAGTCAGTGAACTTGACCACCAATCCTGTCAGCCACCTCTTACGACAAGCATAGTCGCCTTATATGGCAAACATGGGACCTTCACGGGTCTCAAGGCAAGCATGGGTTGCTGAATTCTTTTTCTACCCCAGGACCTTCATGGGTATCAGACAGAATAGTTCTGCCTGAAAGTTACTGACCCACAAAGTCGTTCACTTGTCCGAAATTTGAATGTAGACATGGGTTTCATCATAAAGCTGCTCACATTTTTATCACTATCATCCTGCATGATTTAAAAGTTTATTGTAACAAGTTGGAGAGAAGGATATCTTTACAAAATGACCTCATGAACATTCACTAGCCAGTCGGACCAGTAACTGTGGAGATTTTCAGGCATCACTGGATGTTTAGTAGCCACAGGCTGGCAGGCCAGTGTCTGTTTCCCACAAACATCTTGCACAAATCTGCTGTGTCAAAGAATCTGCATAAGAGTGAGTGAGTGAATGAGTTTAGTTTTACGCCGCACTCAGCAATATTCCAGCTATATGGCGGCGGTCTGTAAATAATCGAGTCTGGACCAGACAATCCAGTGATCAACAACATGAGCATCGATCTGCGCAGATGGGAACCGATGACATGTGTCAACCAAGTCAGCGAGTCTGACCACCTGATCCCGTTAGTCGCCTCTTGCGACAAGCATAGTCGCCTTTTATGGCAAGCATGGGTTGCTGAAGGCCTATTCTACCCTGGGACCTTCATGGCTACTCACCTTTCAGACCCACGTTTTAGGTCATCTCTTGTTTTCCCAGAATAACCACATTTGAGGTTTTTGTTTTTGGGGGACAGGTTTTACTTATTGCTAGAAAGACCTCTTCCCAGGTGTTGTATCTTCTTGTGTTTCTAGACCAATGGCAACCTCATAAATAGAAAAAGATTCCATCCAAACAGTAAATTCATTACTCATATCAGTGGAATTCATATTTAGAGCTGGCGGGGGACGTAAATGTACGTTAAAGTTCACAGGTGCTGCGACTAGTTCAGGTTCAGCCATATTGGATACACACTGTTTACACAGTTTGGCAAAGTCAAGGTTTATGAAAGTCAAGACAAGTTCGACTAAACAAAATATGGAGAATGTTCTCAATACCCAGTTCATGATGACAAATATGATAAATATTCACATTGAACACATGCTGTTGAAAAGGTGTAGACAGCTGTAGACAAAACTTGCGACATACTGTGAGTCGTGACACTGACAGGCGAGATACATGTGATGCACGAGAATAAATGGCGTCTTCATGAGTGCAAAAGTTCTCACACAAAGTTCTGTTCAGAAGTTCCACCAATTAGTGAGAGTTCGTATCACTAACATAGTTCATGTCGCATGTATATCACCTTCCCTTGAGGCATTACGACGTATCCCATCCTCGTCGCCATTGTTGTATCTTCTTGGGATCCATGTCTGCTCAGGGACACACACGACATGCGAGTAGTTCCAATCACCCGCTTTATCATTCTGACGTAGTACGCAAGTTCACAAGTTACATCATGTGACCTCAGATGCTATAAGGCATACAACTACATCTCACAACTATGAGAATACTACACCAGGTTTTACTTTTCCTAACTTTATATGAACATCAATAACTGCAAATGTCACATCCATAGGCAGACGCTCTACCGCATAATCACCGCGTACAGAGCAGTTTTAACATGCAATCCCCAAATAACCACAACCCATGATTGTAAGGGGCTAACTCCATCCTAGCACTACCAGAGGGATACAGACGGAAGTAATCTCTGACATTCCTCCACATAGGAGATATTGTCTGTCCTGTCAACACAGAACAAGACTAAGATCATGAGTAAGTTAGTGAGTTCAGTTTTATGCTGTTTTTAGTGATATTCCACCTATATTATTTTGGGGGACACCAGAAATGGACTTCACACATTGTATCCATGTGGGGAATCAAACCAGTGCAAACATTTTAACCATAAAGGCTACCCCAGCCCCAGGATCTTGAAGATCCTGAAATGCATCAGCAGGTTCCAATGGAAGCGTGCCAGTAAACAAAAGCTTGCAGTTCATCAACTAGATAAACGTGACCCTAGGTCTCATCATGCCATTCACCCAATCATGCCATGCAACTTTAGCGTCACCCTCATGATCAAATTGAGCGTCTGAGTTTAGAAACTTTCTCTGTCCCTGAAGTGTCCTTGAGTCGACACGAGCAACAAACGGAATGATACAATTATGTCTGTACGTCACCAGCAAGGCCGAAATGACAGCTTCCGGACAATTGAATTTTGTTTTTTTATTTGCTCTGTGGGTTTGCTACAATTCTGGGCAGTGACTGTGAGACATGATATTCACAGCGTCAAAAGAAACATCTGAAAATTTCTATAATGGAATCTATAAAAAATGAAGCCATTATTCCAACAAAGGCATTTGGTTTTTGTTTCTAATTTGGTCTGTGGTTTTCCATCCAATTCCTTAATGTGCCATGACATGCATTATGCAAAGCAAAGTGAAGCGTCACACCTAAACAGTATTACTGGGTGTGATGCAATAAATTTGCATGTTTATTAATTAGGTGGGGTTTGGTAAATAACACACAATCTCAGCATCCTGAGATCCCAACAAACAAGGCCCAGCAGAGTCAATAATTCATTTTCTGACTTTTAAAATTTTTTCAAGTACATGTACTTCAATAAATGAAGGCATCCTGTCCCTCAAACAAAACACTTTGTTGAAAAGGTGTTGGGAAGGAAAGCAATCATACTGAAGGCTTTGATGTGTCATCACAATGTTTGCGTTCGTCAGACAAACTGATTCAATATCCCAGAAACTCCAATCCACAAGTTTCAAACATGAAGTAAAGGAAAGATGCAATTATCTTAAAGATGAAATCTCAATACATGTAATCAGAGTTACCTCCCTTTGAAGTCATTTTGAGTTTGCAAAACAAATTTTCCTCAGTTATTACTGATGCTGAAACCATGTAGCATGTGAGGATGTATTTAGTCAACAATGTTACATGCAGCAATACCGTCTTATTGCATGACCTTTCTATCATAGGTGGGGCAATGGGGTAACCTCGAGGTTAGAGACCAAACATGGGTAATATGTATGAAGTCAACTTCCGCTGTCATGATATTGCTGAAATACTGCTACCAGCAGTGTAAAAACACACTCACTGACTTGCTCCCTCACACTGTCTTAAGTAACAAATATCAGCTGGCTTGACTGGTACATAAGATCAAAAAATTTTAAACTCAGTCAGGTAACAATGATTATTTCATTCAACAGCAAGGGCCTATGTTGAAGATTAAGAAAACACTGTTATTTTTGGTTTTCTTGTGCAGCCAGCAGGACAACCATTTTGTCCTTGTAGAGTCCTTGAAGCTTTGTTCTCATGAGGCATGCCAACCTCCTGTGACTTTAAAGGCAGCAGAAGCAATGCAGGGATGCAATAATCCAAGAAGATCGAGGATAGAATTGATCTTCTGTAACCCATGCTTGTCATGGCGATTAACAGGATCGGGTGGTCAGGCTTGCTCACTGGGTTGAACCATGTCATCGTATCCCAACTCCATAGATCAATGTTCATAAAGTTGATCATAGGATAGTCTGGTCCACACTTGCTTATTCACAGACCACTGCTAAAAAGCTGATTAATTGCTGGGTAAAACGATCTCTCTCACTCAATCACTCACTCACTCACTCACCATGAATCAGTCCAAGTGTAGAGGAACAGAGTTGATAAAAGTACACTTCCATGCAACTCTTTTTCTCATAACAAATGTGTCTGTAAATATCACTCTAAGATCAAATCCTTCCAATGAACGGAAACAACTGGCCAGTTTATATTTGTATGATTTGAAAAAGACCACTGGAAGAAAAAATTCTAAATGATCACTTCCCGATGATTTTCATTTTTCTGTATTTTCCTCATTCACATTTAGGACTGGTAACCATGGCAACAAAAAGCCACAATTACTAAAATGAATTTCACCATTTCTAACTTTTGCAAATCCATTTCTTACTTAAACTGAAGGAAATTGGAATTGGCAAATGCTCTTAACTCGACACTCCTTGAGAACATTTCGCTGTATAAAGTCAGCAATAGGTTTGCCTGTTCTCTGATTACTCTCAGTGGGGGAGGCGAAAGCTTTCTCACACAGCTTATAATTCTCATTTAGTGACAGTGTTTGATATAGGATTTTAGACTGTGTCTAGTTTAGAGACTATCACAATCAGCATGTTGGATATTAAGCTGCCTTGGGGTGTGAGTATGAGTGTGAGTGCGGTTTTATGCCACTTACTACAGCAGAGGACACGAGAAATGAGCTTCAAACACTGTACCCCATAGAAAAGGGTGATAATAATAATAATGATAATAATTTGATGAATCATTGAAACAGCTGCTAACCATGTATTTTCTAAGTGGTATTATAAAAATATGTTATATTTGACTTAGGTTGGTTTATGATGAGAATGTGATTAACATATGTTGGCAAAATGCATCACTTTGTGATTTATCTTTACTTAAAAAGTGTATTTGTAACAATATTTTCTTCAAGCACTGTTCAGTCAAGCCTTGACAGAGCAGAGTGTTTCTCTTCAAACATTGTTCTGCCATGTAGAGCTATTATGCTTTGACCAGACAGAGAGCTGCTCTTGACTTCAAACACTGTTCAGTCTGATTAAGCTAAAAAACTTGACAGATCCAAGTTTTGCGCTTGACTTCAAACACTGATCGATGAGATCAAGCAAAGAGCTTGTACATAATGATAACAAACTCTGGACCATAAAATCAAGTGATCAATGTTGTGAGCAAGGATGTGTACCATCTGGATATGGCAACATCCAGTCACCAACACACTCACTGAGTCAGACCATCAGATCGAATTTAATGGCCAAGAGTTTAAATGGCAAATTCCATCCTGGAATCCCAAAAGTGTCTGGGGTTTGCTGTCCACTGGTTGGTATGACACAGCTGAAATACTGCTGACCTCAGCATAAAACACTCCAAACTCATCGCAGATCAAATAACAGTTTGTATGACCTACACTATGTAAACACAAGAGTTTGATCTGAACAGAACACCTTCATGCAGTACTGCATTTTTCACAGTAAAACAAGTAATTCATCATTATCATGATAGTAAGGGGAAAATATCAACTCTGTAACACATAATTTCTGATTTATTCCCATTTGACACAATTAATTATATCTGACAATTCACACTTTTGAGAAAGGACTCAACACACCCATGTGAATGTCCATTCAGACTAATACAATCACCAATGACAAGAGATATTCCAATGATCTTTTCAATAATATGAATGGAGAGCAAAAAGCACCAGGTTCCAGAATTCACCAACAAAGTCAATTTCTGATGATATACAGAGATCCTTCTATCAGCCAACTGTGTCTGTTAATATAATTAGGAATCAGCCACATCCGATTCTAGCTGCAAGATTTGAAAGGTCATGACTAGGAAGTTGCCAAACCCATCAAATATCTATCACATGAGACCCTCAATATAGGACCGTCTTTTTACCTTTGAGTGAAGAGTATTCACACTTATTGCCCACCATCTGAAAATCCTAGAACTGAGGTGGATAATGAACAAATCATTTCTTGGAATGGACATTTTACTGTTGGTGTGCATGACGAAATGAATGATCTGGCTCACTGGATGAAACCTCACCATGTCATGAAGTTTAATTGCTGCAATATTCTTTCAAAGGCTAAATACTTTATTCTTCTTCTGAGTCAATTGGCTTCTGCGTGATTAGATAACCTATGCTGCTTCTTAATTGAGGGCTATTTATAATTATAGCTTGTGTCATAACAATTTTCTTTCTGTTTGGTATTTCTACCACTGGGAGGACTTTGACAGTTTAATAGGGCTAAACCACTCAGGAAATGATCAAAATTACAGCATGCAGATACTGAATATAGTGATTTCAAACCAACCATCATTTCTTTGAACCATTAATGACAACAAACAGGCAGAGCAACAAGTAGTAGCATGTTTCATAGTTTTCTTTAAAGTAGTTACTGTGTTGGCACTTCAGGCAGAAGACCCGGGTTTGATTCCCCTCAAAGTGAGTAACTCCCCAAATTTGTTTCTTTGCATGTCTCTAATGATTGGCCATCTGCTGTAATGGACGACTAAAAACTAATTTGTCAAAGGTGTAAGAACTTACAATTTGCAAAGCGACATGAACCTTTGTACTGAAATATTTGAGACTGACCAGTCAGAAAACAGCTTGCCAAATCACGAGCTTGGACATTTGCACATACCTTTTGAACTCTTTATCTCAAAAGGGTTCGTACCCGAACGATTTCGAATGATATTTAGCATTACAACCATGACAACGTTGAGTAAAAACAGTTGCTGAAAATAGTGTTTTAGGCAATATTCAAGAATGTCAGCTTGCGGAAATATTAGCTAATGGTAACAATGTCAACAGAAACCTGTACATACTGCGGGTCATATAACAGTGTTATACGCGGATTTTTGTTTGTGGAGAGATCTGTGTCAGTGACGCTAATATTTCGTAAGTACTTCTGATCCATAGTAGGTGTTGTCTGATTGGTTAAATCTATTTAACTGTCTCGCGTTTGACTGGACAGTCATAGGTCACACAAAAGTTACCTGATGCAACCTTCTTCTAGGGTTTGTTAGACTCAGTGGTGGAGTGTAACAAATAACACTGAGACGAAGTTTACTTAGACTGATAATTTTGGAATATTGCTAAAAATGGCAGAAAACCATACTCACTGACTCTGACTGAATGCTATTCATGACTCTAGTCTGTGTAACAACTTTCATCCAATATTCTGCCGATTAACTATTACACCACTTCTAAAATTCAAATATTTCTGATTTATGAAATATTCATAAAAATTTATTTCACTTATATGCAGAAACTGATCAACTGGTAGGGGTAAGATGTTCACAAAATTAGGAACACCATTTTTGTCTTAAAGAAATTCTTTGCTTATGTTTGTAAAAAACATTTTAAGGTATTTTGCACAGAAATCTATTTAAGCATCTCCACCATTTAGATAATTGAAGAAGACTGTTTCCTAAATCAATAAAGGGCAAGGTCTCATGATGATCTTGAAAGGCATGAAACTACAACCTAACTTAATTAAACATCCCCAAATTTGTTTCTTTGCATGTCTCCAATGATTGGCCATCTGCTGTAATGGACAACTAAAAACTAATTTGTCAAATGTGCAAGAACTCATAATTTGCAAAACGACATGAACCTTTGTACTGAAATATTTTCCTGTAAGTTTGCACAAGAAACAATGAATAGAAAAGCAGTGTTTTGTTAGGTGACAATAGGAAGATGAAAAATGGCTCCTGGCATTGTTGAACACAAATCGATGGCTTGAATCTAGGTAATGAAGCGGTACAACAAGTGCTTCCTGTCAAGCCATAGCTCTCTACTAGATCAAGGAGAATAAAGATTGTTCCACCATCTCAGCCCCAAACCCAGGACCATGTTGCTTTGACCTGGTGAGAACTCTTTGGTTAGTTGGAAGGATGCAGACAAAATTCACAGAAGGTGGAGCCAGGAACGTAATATCTGTAACACATACCTCTGACAGTCACAGAGCTGATTTCACTTTGTGAAATGCAATTGTGGTCATCTTGCTGTGTGATTTAAGTGAAGGTATTAAAACATCCCATCAGGCCCTATAGGATTGGTACCTTTAAAGCTCTGGATCAAAATTTATCAACAGCAACCCGTAAGAGGTGAGTAAGAGTGTGAGTTTAGTTTTATGCCACTTTTTGCAATATCCTAGCAATATTACGGCAGGGGACACCAGAAATAGGCTTCATACTTCACAGGTCTTCAGTGTGGGGAGGGAAAGCTTTAACCCCATCGGTGTCAGGTGATTAAAGGGATCAGGGTAATCAAGTGTGCTGACTGCATATCACTGCATCATGAGATCGATGCTCATCACGTCAATCACTGGACTGCTGTCATATAGCTGGAATATGGCAGATGGCATAAAACAAAACAATTATCAAATTACAACTTGAGAAACAACCATGAGCCTAACTTTTGCACTACTTAGTATAAAAACATGCACCAGTGAGTACATGAGGTATGATAAAATGGGGGTGATGCTAAGTTTCAAGAATCGTTTGTGTGTTTGTGTCGTGCTTCTTGTACCATGTCACCCATGAACATCTGAGGTGGGATTCTTCAGCTACCCATGCTTCTTGTAAGCAGCGATCCGGTGGTCAGACGCGCTGAGTTGGGTCACACATGTCACCCATGAACATCTGAGGTGGGATTCTTCAGCTACCCATGCTTCTTGTAAGCAGCGATCCGGTGGTCAGACGCGCTGAGTTGGGTCACACATGTCACCATATCTTACTAGTGTAGATGAATGCTTATGCTTATGATCACGGGATTGTCTGGTCCAGACTCAATTATTTACAGACTGCCACCATATAGCTGGAATATTACTGACCTGCGGTGTTAAACAACAAACAAACATCCAGACAATCACAGTGCAAACCCAACTAGATAACATTTAACATTACCACATGCAGATACAGTATATAACTATTTCAAGCCTACCATTCTTTGTTCGATCCCACATCCAACAGGTAAGGAAACAAGGAGTATGATCTTTTTATGCATTGTCTTTAGACAGGGCGTGGGGCTGCACCCCAACTTTCTTTTCAATGGGCAGGTACTTTGTGCAAATACCTATTATGGTAGTTCAGTGTGTGAGTGAGTGAGTGAGGTTTGATACTGCCAAATACTCAAGGTTTGGCATGGGATGGCAAAACTGAGTTTGATTATTGTTGGCATTTGAACCCTGGGCATTCAGCATTACTGGGCAAACAAATGACTACTTGGCAACCTTCCCTTTCCTGCGTACAAAGATATTATTTTATTTGTGACTTTCACCTGTCACTTTCAGAAAGGACAGTTTTGATATAAAAGAAGTTTTTGACCCCTTGTATTTGTGCATGCTCACTACCATTGAACAACCTGCATGTCACATATTTTATGAGCACTTCATTAACACACTGTCACAGTCAAGCAGATATCAGTCTGATTATACACTTCATCTAATAGGGCTCCTAGTGATCATGCTAGTCCCATTTTGATACACCTGTCCGATCAAAAATAATCTCCATGCTGCAACTTTATGCAAGGCAAAGTATTCCATTAAAATAGCAATTGAGTCATCATCATCATCATCATCATCATCATCATCATCATCATCATCATCATCATCATCATGAAATCACAGCCATGTCATTACAGATAAAAGAACATTTTACCATATACATCATAATCTGCAGGTCTTGTTCAACAAAAAAAAACAGCTGTGCAATGAAAAAAAGAGCTACAGTCCAGTACAAGTTGACAATGAATCCACTGTGTCCACATCATAGGCATCATCAGGAAAACAGTATATATCTGGCATGTTGAAAAGTCATCAGTAAAACAGTATGTATTGGCATGCTAAATAGTAATAAGTAAAATAGTATGTATTTGGACATGGGGTGTCAATCATTGGCATGCTGAAGTTTTACATGGAAAAATGCAAATATGATAATGTGTATATGTGTAAAAACTGGAAAAAGGAAAAGATTACACACCACACATGCTGAAGTTTTACATGAAAAATAGCAAATTGGATAACATGTATATGTGTAAAAACTGGAACAAATAGATTAGATACCAGACATGCTGAAGTGTCGTAAGAAAATTGTAAATAGTGAAGTGTCTTCAGGAAAACAGTACATAGCTGACATGCTGTCATCAGGAAAATAGTACTGTATATAATGAGACACCGATGACAATCAAAACATGACCATTGCAACAAACATCATATAAATTGATACTGTTCTTTTCACCTGCAATAAATAACATTAATGACCTATATCATAATATACATACAGTGTTAGTAAAACATGTCACACTTGAATGGGTTAGTGACGAGTTTGTTCGAGCAGCAAGTTCATGCATTATACAGCATCTGATGGTCCAATACTTGTTAGAAATCTATATCAACAAAACCCCAATTACTTTTATAGACTGTCATCACACAGAAGTGACTAGAAAAGTGAAACATATTATGAACATGAATATTTGAGAATTCAATTTAATCCCAAAATAAACTCACAATTATTCAAATTTTATCTATGATATGAATGTATTGCACTATCACAAGGAATAACACTTATTACAAATTACAATGTGTTGATCCATGATAAAACATAACCAACAATGTTAGTATTCCAGATATTATATATGATAATATTGAGAGGTAAACATTTCATTCAGTACATACATCAATGCCTGTGACTTGACCTGGTTCAAACAACAAGCACTGTGTTATAAACCTTGACACCATAAAACATGTTAAACAACAAGAACACGAATATGATATTAGTCCACAAGAAGTAGATCTTAATTCAAAACTAATCATATGTAATAATCATAGTTGATGCATTTGGATCATAACACCAATTACTTTTCTCATCTAATGGATCTACCAGTCATATTCTTTCAAGCATAAGACAAAAAGAAAAAAAAATCCTGATCAAGAAAATACAAAACATCTTGATCTTTCTGTAGGCCAAAAATGTAAACTTACAGGAAAAAAGAATTTTTTTTTTATTGGTTATTGCTCCCTCCCCCACTCCCCAACCCCCCTCCACCTCCCTACCATTTCATAAATTGCTAAAAGTAAAACATTTTAGGTATTTAGAAGGAATATTACTCAGTTGCTTCAACAAACAAATCCCTCCGGACTTTATGTTTTCTGAGGACAAAAAATCCATAAAACAAGAAATACAAAAAGTCTGGCCAAAGTCAGATGTCTTAAAACATTAAAATTCTGTAAAAACAACATTTCTTAGACTGAAGTCCCAAGTACATGTATGTAATAGATGGTAACTGAAGGAGGTGGTTTTGTTTTTATATTGCTGACGACCATTCGAAAGAAAATCCATACAATCAATAAATCTTTCTTTAAAAAAGTAGGACCAACATGTCACTCGTGGAACTGATTTTAAAAGATATCAGATAATACCCTAAAGTCAGGATATATAATGTTAAGCACCTTGCTGTAGTATATGCCTCCCAACCAACTTCAAAATAATCTGGTAGTAGCTTTACAAGCCGCGTGTATACAACCTACCATTTACTGGGCATATTTTCTTTGTTTGGAAGGAGTATGCAATTGAATTGTGAAAATTAATAGTTTCAAACATTTGTTTCCTGCACAAAACTTATCTAAAGTGACAAATATAATTTGTGTAGAGTTAACATGTATGCTCCCCTTTGTCAGTGGTCAAAGTGGATTAAAATGTTTGAAATAGAACCACTGGCGCCAAATACATCAACTATTGTAATCTTGATGGATGCAGAATCTATGCCACATCCAATTGCATTTCAGGTTACATACAGCCATGCCATGGACACAAACAATCCATACCAAACATTCCGATAAAATTTGTTACATGACGTCATGACGACATGCAGAAAACATACGATAATTACCGAACATGATACCATAGTCTCTGGCTAAGGTCCAGAAGGTACCCCACATGCCATGAAAGAAAGAAATAAAGGCGAAACATATTAGAACAACAGAAAATAAAACAACATCATAAACATAAAAGTGTCAGAGGATTTAACAAAGTGGGCAAGTAACGCTGATGATGACAACATCGATCTAAAACTATCTGCAAGGAAAAAATAGTTCAGGGACATCCATCACAGAAAATGAAAAACAAACAGAAAATGTTAAGCAAAGACTGTTGTTTCAGAAACTCTGTAAAAATAGATGTGATGATGAAACATGATATGGTTAATAATTAGTGTTTCTTATGAGATTTAATTATTGATGACATTCTCTTTAGTGAAATTATTTAAAATGATGAGTTCACGCTAAGATAAGAATAAACTTCGAAAGTTTAAATTACATGTGTAAGTAATGAGGATTTAAACTTTTAATTGTTATTTTCAATATTTTCACTGGTACTTTAATTTGGAAAGATTTTGCATTAGTCAAGGCATCAATATTAGGAGCTGTAGAAAACTATTTAGAGGGTTTCTATCATGCCTAAATATTGATGATTTTATATCTGTTTCATAGCAATCTCACAATTAAGGGGAGATAACTCTAATGACCCTATTACAATTAGACCCCATCATGTAAACTAGTCAGATCATTCATTCTGTTATTCTGCAGTGGTTTTATTAGAAGTAAGAGTTCATTCAGAAGTTTGTACGACAAGTTCACTGCAAGTCATTCATAATGCATAGTGATTCAGCCAAGGAATAGAACTCGGGGCTGAGGTGGAACAGGTTAACACTCGGTTAGCTATCACATGACTTGAAGTTCTGACATGAATTATTTCAAATGCTGGATGTTTTTGCAAAATTGTTGTCCTTATCATGACATGACATCATTAAGTATTGAGTTGATTTGTATTTATTAGCTCCTTCTTATAACAGCTTTGAATCCTTTTCAGTCCAGACTATGAATATTCATTCAACGACCCTTGTAGAACTTGTTTGTCCCTTAGTTCTCGGCAAGGGCTGATCTAAATGCATTCATTCATCTGTGAAAACATTTGCGATCACACTTCTGGTTTGTAGACAAAGCAGATATGAGAATCACATCAATATCAAAATAACGTCCATGGAAAATGACACCCATTCACACTGAAGTCTGAGCAGGGCGTCAAGCACATACTATTCTAAGCATGGAACGGCTCCAAACCTTCCAATTAGAGTCATAGCCCAGATAAGTCAACAAGTTATTTAGAAAATCAATCTGAAATAGACACAGTCTTTGACCAGGGGTCCCCAAGTCCACATCTATACACAGACGGAAACATTTCTCTCCCTCGTCTAAAATCACCATCATTTTTGTTAGTTTCTGAAGAGGGTGGTCGATTTATCATTAGATGTGGTAGCATCTTTGAACACAGAACTTGATTGCTCATCTGTGCCATCAACATAAACCTGGGATTACTTAATGAACAATTTTTTGGCACGTAAATTGTGCTACTTAACACAGAACCTTGGATTGGGCTTTACAAGAATCACTGTTGATAGATGATTTGGTCTGTTTATAAGGACATCCGAACTGTTTACTGTCTTCGGTCTATTTAGGCAATTGTTTCATCAAATGTGACTGAAGTTGTTTACTGTCTTCGGTCTATTTAGGCTATTGTTTCATCAAGTGTGACTGAAGTTGTCTAAACTAGCAATTAGATGCTTTTCTCCTGTTAAAATATGCAACCTACATACATTTGAAACAATTTTTACAAGAGTTTAAGAATTGAATTGGTACATCACTATAACAACAATAGGATTTTTCTCCCTTTACTGTACTTACCACAATGACACGTCAAATACTAATATAAAAACAAACATTTTTGAATCAGTATTTACTATCCATAACCATAAATCCTAAATCCACAAAATTTATTTACATGATTTATTGTTCTAAACTGTTTCCCCATCTAGAACACTATATGACAGAGAATTTGAAAAATATTCATTTGTTTTCCCAATAATTTAATCACTTAATTTCCATCCAATTCATTTTTAACCCCTAAACGCACATTTTGCTTAAAACTCTTAGCATTAGTTATACACATGTATTTTTCATTTTCCTTAATAAGATAATGGCACATGTAGTAATTTTCACAACTGAAGACATGTCATTCATCTTAAACATCTGGCAGTGGCACCTGTTGAAGACAGGATTTTGAAGACGTCCATTTCATAATTCTGCTCAATCTTGAATTGTTTGGTTATCTGTCGATCAATATGATATGCTGTCTAACAACGTCAAGCCTACTTGTGACAAGCCAGAACAGTTAACCGGCACCTTGGCATGCTGGCCTGCATCGATTCCAGCTGATCACATTACAATACCTCTATGTCACCTCGGCTTAGCTCACTTGAAAGACATGGAACCGTTTCATGAGTGGGATCAAAACTTTCCACAATTCTCAAATATCCTTGAACATTTTCTTCAAGAGACTGAGCATTAATTAGGTTTGTGTGAAGTTAGTTCTAAGAATAATACTGCAAAATGGTTTGTGCGTTTCCTTTTAAAAGCATTATTTTCTAATTTGAGTACGATACTGGTTTGGGAGTTTTGTAATTACATTTTAGTTAGATATATATTAATAGTTTGTAGGTTAAACGCATGTCAGTCAGAGGACATAAAACATGACATATATTCATTACAAATTCTACTCAACATAAACAAAATCAGTTCTGTTACATCATTTAGGGAAGAGTGACATTTAATGTAAGCATGACCAAAATTTTATTCCACAAAAATCAGTTATACATATTTCATTTACGATAAAATGGTTTGCTTTACAGGGTAAAACAGTTTGTCATACAGGCCCTAAAACCAATATATACAGTCAACATAAGTCAATAATACAAGTAGTTGGCAAGTCAAGGTTCCAAAATGAACAATACTAAAGTTCATTTTAATTTTTCATTTTTAGTTAATGATAATAATAACTATTTTTGTACATTTGCCCTTAATTCAGAGACTAGAGGTAAGTCCAAAGAAAAATACAAGATTAGATGGTACATGTAGTATCACAACCATGACTGAATATCTTGAACAGTCACAGAAAACATCAATACATGCTCATCCTGAACAACCCCTACTAATCCTTATAGCAATATTCACAAACATCCTCCTTATCTCCTCAGCCAAGATTGAAACCATATTCCCCACCTTCAGGGTGTTAATGGATGTGTACTGCATATTGGCTGTTCACTTACACCCATAACTCTCTAATAATGGTATTGGGGCAATGACACATGGGTATTACAAGTCAGCTCCCTGAGTAAACATTGTTCCTCCACAGCTTGTATCACCTAACATAACTTTAATTCATAAAGCTTGAGGTTTCAAGTTTCTATTGCTGCAGTCTCTAGATCATATTAATATGAATAACTGGCTAAAGCCTTCATTGTTATTACTACAATTCATCTCGCTTTCATATTTATGCCATAATTCTGATGAATAATTTCTCCTGTAACAATTCATCAATGATTTATAGAGATTTGAAAATTTCATCACTTCAGAAATAATGCAATGGGCTGAAGTATTGTACTTTTGTAACATAATACGTCATCATGATGTGTTTTGATGTACATCAAAGGGAAATAAAAGCTATAGTGTTCTTTGAATCTAGCAACTCTGATCTCTTACATTATTGTCACTCTTTCCTACACAATATCAAATGGCGTGGAAGGGGAGACTACTCTAGATGGGTGACAGGGATGTGAGAAAGTACCGTGTATGTGATGTGGGCCAGGTGTTATAGCGAAAATGGCTGTATCTGTAACACAGACAAACAGACACATGTTAATGACAACAACATTGTTACAGATTAGCATGGCCACAACAAAGACTGACAGCGTTTCACATTTTCAAATTGGCTGACATCTTTGTGCCTCTTGGCAGCGTTGGTACAGATGAAATACCACATCATACTTTTGCGCCATCAAATTGAATTTGTCAATATTTGTGTGAATTTGTCATTCTTTTCACTGTAAATAAAAAAATGATGTGAGGAAAAATATTAATAAATCTGAAACTGTGAGTCCAGACTTGAAGTAATGCAATTTGTTTAGTGACAGACAGCCACCATACAGCTGGAATATTGTTGAAAACAACCACAAACCAACCAATAGACTGTGCTGGAAGGCTTCGAAACGTGTAAGCTCTTTGTTATGACCATAGAGGACCCGTAAAATGTGGAAAGAGAAGACATTATTGATTCTTATATCTGAAAATCATGATCATACAACAAAATAATGAGTGTGGTAATTGATGAATGACCTGAAATCAACAATATTCATGGGCTGCAACAGCTTGTTCGCAACAATACATCAAAATACATGGAAATCAAAGTGCAAAAAACAGGTACACATTTATCATTCATTTCCATAACATCTGTAAAGCAAGATATTGTAAATGTAATGTGACAATATTCACAATGAGATTAGATCAAAGATTTCATGATCAAAAACTGTACTGGCAACAACTTGGGGGCATGGCTGACTGTTGAGTGCTTGATGGTTTTACTGTAACTGTATTTCTCTCTTTTTTGTTTCTTTCTCTGTATGTCGAGAGAGAGAGAAAGAAGGAAAGGGAATAAGAAAGAAAAAAAAAGAAGAGAGAGTTGGCACAGCATTTTTTTGCATTGTTAACAATTTCATAACAAATATAACATTTTGTTAACATTGGTAAAATCTTCAATCTAAAGGATGAAAATCAACTGAAAATCTTCATTAACATCATTTTTAATTGTTATTGCCATCTCTCTTTTTCTACAGTGACCACTTGTAGAAGAGAATCAAAATAATAATAATAATAATACATAGAACTAATCTGATAGATGAGAGACAAATCTATAGAGATAAGATAGTTTTGTCCATGTTTGACATAATAACATAATTACCCATGCATTCTTTAATGAGCATATTTTACTTTAACCTGATTTGCATTAGTTGAACGGAAAAGTTGTGATTAATGTTTTTTTCTAGAACCAATCCTTGGCATCAACCAAGAATGGGTCTTAAAAGTGGGAGTACAATTACTGAACAGACTGAAGACATGTTCACCCTGAACCAAGACATGAAAGCACTGCTGGACACACACAATCATTATACACTATGAATCGCATTTGCCTTATATTCTAAGATCTTAGCACTTTGGAGAAGACCAAAACAACTTTCAGTTTAAATTCTGGGATTCAAACCTACAATTTAGAGTTGTTGGCACACCTAAGGGAAGTAAGACTGAGCTGAGTCCGTTTGCAAGCAAGGAAGTCTTCACGCTGAAGCTTTGAAAACTAACTACAGAATCTAAAGCTGTGCTAGCATAGCTGTTACAGAATGTAGATGGAGGATACTACTTGCTTTAATCTTGTTAACAGCAGTTGATGCAAAAAGTGGGAATAATGTGGAAATATTTCATCTAAAATCAGGTTATTGTGGCTTTTTAAACAATTCTGGTGAAGGTGCAATCACGGGTGAAAACTGTCACTGTAATTTGTCTGGAGAGCTGCTGTGACATGCAGTTGCCAAATTACTGGGCAAATCTCATGTAACTTCTTTATCCAGATTGGCTTTGTACAAAAAGGTTAATTCAATAAATTTACCACCATTTGGTTTAATAGAAATGGGAGGCTCTGCCAGAGGTGTGTACCTATAATACCACTGTGTGGGTGAGACAGGTTAACTTTCTGCATGGTGGGCATGTCAAGATTGACAAGTGGCCTTCTTAAGATAATACCTATAATGAGAATGGTGTGAAACAGCTTAAAGCCTCAGCTGGGATTGTGTGAGAAAGCTTGATGGATGACATGCTGAATGGTGACTGACTGAGTGAGGGAGTTGTGGTGCTCTTTTACAGTTTAAACAATAGGTGCAGATTTAACATAAGTTTGCCTTTATAGAGTGAGGACCTCATCTGGGGAAAATTATACTTGGTTACTCTAGCAGAAGATCCTGGTAGCCAAGGCAGGCAACTCTTTGACTAGTCATGAATGAACTGTGTTTTATACAGCAGTCTCACAGCAGGAGGAGTCAGACATGTAGAGATTCAAACTGGCACAACACAAGGAAACACTTTCACCACTAAGCTTCTACACAAGCCATGAGTTGAACAAATCCATCATGAGGGTATCTTAACATGAATGTGAGACTGACTAGTCTGTGGTATAACTTCCTAATAATTCATAATTTGTCTGATACTTGACTGAGAAGGAGCAAGCAGCAAATATATTCATAAACCTGTCATGTGATTGTAAAGCAGTATCTAGGGAGAGTTCGGAGAGTTACATTTTACACTCCTCATTGGTAAATGTCTGACATCAAAATCCAGACAAAGAGTTAATCTGTCTGGATACAAATATCAAATCCCTAAGCACTTTACATGCACATGATTGAAGACTATTTTCCACGATACACAATACTAATTCTAAGGGCAGTTGCAAGAAATAGCATCATAAAAATATATAGTGCATTCCTGCAAACTAGTTATGCAAAACATGCAATGTTTAACAGGGACCTGAAATGTTGAAGTAGACTTCAGCAACAAGCTTCATTTGAGGCTAGATTTACCAATAATGACAAGATTTGACATGTGGGGATTTGTTCAAACGCTGATTTGATTACAATCACATTCATCATTTGCTCATACGTTAATGTTAACTTCAAAGTTTATTGATTTTTGAAAAAGTAATTCATGTTCATTTGTGCTAATCCCACCTTGCATGAGTAATCATCAAAGAGGATGAAGAACACTTATGTCCTTAATGACTTTAAGATAGGATTAATTATGATATTTAGTGCTTAGTGAGCCCGTTGCTTCATGCAAATATGTATGTTTTTATGCCTGGAGATTGACGATGCCATGTATGACTAATACTGTATATGAATGTAAATGGAACAGAAAGTTTGAAAGTTCACTTGTTTGTCTGGCGAGTGATATTAGTTTGAATATTTGGATATCTACTAATCACATGAGTTCAGAAATCTTTTTAGCGAATGTTGAAGTTTGTCAGAAAATCTTTATTCAGAAATATAGTTTAGAAACAATTATGCTTGTAGGAAAGTATTACATGCACATGTGGGAAATAAAGAAGGTTGTTGGGAATAAGACATCCATCTTTGCATGAGAAATTGTCCTTTATCTGATGGTGGTATGGTGGTATCAACCAAGACAGTGAGTCTGACCATCTGTTCCTGTTCGTCCCCTAACAACAAGCATGGGTTGCTGAAGATTCTAACTTGGATCTTCACAGGTTAATGGTAGTACAGAAGATGATTATCTACTTGCACAGTAAACTATGTCTGTAATGAACAAGCTTCCAACGAACTGACAGATATTACAAACTGTCTGTTTAGTCCCAGTCACTGCATGCTTTAGCTTATAGCAACTGCAGTTTACATTACTTCATTACTCTTAATGCTTCAACATCTACCAGAGACATACATCAGTCATGTTACTCTGCGTGAAATGCATGAACTTGAAAAGATAACTGCCACAAACTATACTGAAAATATTTAAACCATTATGTCAGTACAGGTACAACAGATGTGTAGCCAGGTACATTTCTGTACACGGAAACCTTCCTTAAACAAAGTCAAAACTCATAAACGTACCCAGATGGGTACCCTAAACGATGGACAAGTCCATATTCTGCAACACACAACCGTGACCGGATGTAGTTATTCCTGTTCAACTGATAGCAAGTGGTATTGTGCATCGTGAAATATTTGTTACTGTGTATGCTCGTTTCTTATATAGAAGAATTAATACAACAATGTCACAGTTCCAATAAGAAAACGGAACCAAGTAGAATGGATCCGTCCCCTATGTTTCTGTTTTCAGCTTTTGGCTTGAGTACGTTTCTGTTTGCAGCTATGTACCTGGGGTTGGACAGCTACCCCTTCAGCTGACCGATCACCAGCAGCTCTTGCATCCAGCCATGAACTTCACCCACGTACAGGAAAACAGAACTTGCATTTAATCAAGGATTAACTCATTTATATTATGTCTTCTGAAATGGGCAGTGTTCTTACAAACATCCTGAACAGCTGTGATTTTCACCCATGGACATGATAAGCAGAACAAGCATTTTTGACTGTAAGACGTCTCAAGATTCTTGTTTCTTTCTTGTGTTGTTTTGCAAAATGGATCTGTTGAGGCTGAATTTGACAGCAAAATGTAAATGATTACCTAGGTTTCAACCAGACTAATTTCAACAAAATGTTCAAAAGGCTGCGAGTGCGGGATAACGTTCACCCCAGGGGTGTTTTGGTTCGATTTTCGAGGATGAGGACGTATTAAAGTTAATAAAATGGGCGTTATGTCATGGAAATCAGGCAGGATGTGTGGGGACATGTATAATTGAGAGGTACGTGTGCATAGTTTCCAATGTCACCGAATTCTTAGCGTACATTTCAGCTTGAAATCGGAACGAGTCGATGTCGGCACAACAATCCAATATGGCAGCTGCTGCTCCTTTACTCTATTAATATATTTGACGTGAGTGTATATCAATGATCTATGTTTAACCTACAGTGCAATATCGGGTTCCTGTGGCTTGTCATATGAGGCGACTAACATGATTGGGTGGCTGGGCTTGCTGACTTGCTTGACAAATGTCATCGGTTCCCAATTGTGCAGATGGATGGTCATGCTACTGATCACTGGATAATCTGGTCCAGACTCGATTATCTACAGACCGCCACCATATGGTTGGAATATTGTGCGGCGTAAAACTCACTCACTCCTATTATAGTTCTGAAAAGACTGACTCTCCGAAATAGTGAAAATAGTTTTGCAAGTAATAAACTGCAGGTTGAACAAAAAATGCAACAATTCCTTAAAGTTCATAAATACCATATTTTACAGTAAATGAGTCCATATAAAGTGAGTGGGTGAGTGAGTGTTTGATGCTGCCATTTGCAATATTTTCAGCAATATCATGATGGGTGACACCTGAAGTTCATACATTGTACCCATGTGGAGAATTGAACCCAGGTTTTCAGAATGATGAGAGAGCACTTTAACCACAAGGCCACCCCACTGCCCCTCTAGTAAAGAGTACAGCCTATCCAATCATAGCGGAGGGTGATCATATACAGCAGCAGATGACTTGTCTGGTTGGTGGCTAATTTACGTGATACCAAACACTCCCTGTAACCTACTGCCTGCCTGGTCAGGCATCAAAACCCTTTATGCCCTTATAAACAACCTTCAGTCACATCATTGTCAGACCTGCTGAAAATAACGGCATTCTGGAGAGTTAGCTGGAAGCAGCAAGAAGCCAAAATAGACAATCATGGTGGCATGATATCTCAGACAAACTAAATCAGGATTTGGACAGTATCATCAAATTGTTGCCTATACCAGTTTCCACAGACGTCATCCAACTGTCTGGCCAGCTCCGTGAATCCCATGGGCACTTTTGCTGGCTGTTGACTAACCGTCCACACTTGTCATGTGCAGGTGATGCCAGATTAAGGAGAAAATAACTGCAAGATAGAGCTTCACTCTGTCCTGGACTTGAAAGGATTACCAGGCTTCAACCAAACTGCCCTGGAGACACCAATTTGCCATGCAGTGCAATTCAGATTTTAGTGATCCTCATAACCATTATGCAAGTTTTATGTCCTCTTGCTGGTGGGATGTGTCTCTCTCTGTTGGGTCGATCATAGTTTCATCCCATTCTTTCATCACTGTGTCCATCCATTTGTTCATTAGATGTATTCATTCACAAATCATGTCCATCCATTTACAATGACAAGATTTTTTACTCCATTCAAAGGTATGAATCTTGACATTTTCTAGCTGATGAAAGACAAATGATACCATATACAAATATATGTTATAGGATGTTTGGTGTATAACAAAACGTATAGTATGTTTACTGAATATTGCAGAGCCCCCAAAATAGCATTTACATTGAATATTTCCGACACTTGTACGTGAAATGGTAAATGACATCATAAGTCTCTGGATGGTATTTTATTCATAAAATGAATATTGTATGCCAAAAAGTACAGAAGACTCATGAATATCTGGGGTAGAAGTAGTCATGAGAGGCGACTAACGGGATCGGGTGGTCACACTTGTATCATGATCTCTGATTGTCTGGTTCAGAAATTATCATTTACAGACTGCTGTCATTCAGTTGGAATGTTGCTGAGTGTGGCACTGAACAGCAAATAAACAAAAAATGTTAACTGGGATTGGGCACTGGAAATCATCTGCACTATTCATGGGATACATGGCACCTCACTAGTTATCTTGATCAGTATGTGTTAATGTCTCCTCCCAAACTTAAATACATTTAGTTGGTTAAATGAACACAAAAATAATCAAGATATCAAAACTGACAAATGTTTATCAGAACAACTTTGATTTTGCTGTTTTTCATCACATTAGTCTAAATAGGTCAGTTCAGTTACAACAGTGTGAAGCCAATGTCTGTAGTTAACATGATATGGCTGGAATATTGCCAAAATTAGCTTTATACCAAAATAACTCACTCACTCACTCACTCCGTTATAACAGCATATGGACATAATGTTGGCTTGACAACTTAGTTTCTTCACATAGCAAGCATACTAAAAGGAACTGATATCTTTAGGTTTTCACGAACGTAATTTTTCTGTTTTTTTGGAACACAGTGATTGGCTGGTTCCAACAAAATTTCCAGTCAGCAAGAACATCCTCCTGATCTAGCCACATTACCTTAGATCTCACAACTGCAGCAGACTTTTGTGAGAATAACAGTTTATTTCTTTATTGTCAACACAGCAGAGTCAGCCTGTGAAGAACGCACAGATGCAAGACAGGCAAACGGAACTATTTTGATACTTTCTTTCTCGAGAATAGCTAGTCAAATGGACGCAATGGTGAATCATTATCACAGACAGTCTTACTGTAGCTGTTCCTGGGTCACTCTGACCTTACATTCCTGGTAGTGGGGACAAGGTTCTCTGATTTAACCTGAAGCAATATCCTAGCATCACTTCTGGAAACATGAAAGGTTACAGAGGAAAAGAAAGATTCTTTGTCTTGTCAAATGCATGACCAAGAGGATGGATATCGTTTTACACCACTTTTAACAGTATTTCAGAGGTATCACGTTGGGGATGCCAGAAATTGGCTTCACACATTGTACTCATGTTGGGAATCAACCCTGGGTCCTCAGCAAGAAAAGCAACCACTTGAAGCACTAAGCTTCCCTACGGCCCAGGACCAACAGAGGTGCTGGCAGGGACATGAGCAAGTGCCTGTTGACTCATTAATGTATGTCATTGTTTTCCCCATCATCACCTTAAGGTGTTATTGACGTAATCCTTCAAAATAACTTTCCACTCTACAAACTAACTGTATCCTAAATATTTCCGTATTTGTAAAGAAACCTTGAACAACACAATGTATGATAAGACTGAGTAAGATCAGTATGCTGATTTGCTTTGGTGTGCTATGTTGCCCTCAGCGGTACACCATCCACATGACAGCAGTATGTGCTGCTTCGAGGTAAGTTCAGTTTCTTCATTGCATCAGGACCCGTGAAGGTCCCGGGGTAGAATAGGCCTTCAGCAACCCATGCTTGCCATAAAAGGTGACTATGCTTGTTGTAAGAGGCGACTAACGACTAATGTCAGACTAGCTGACTTGGTTGACACATGTCATCGGTTCCCCATTGCACAGATCGATGCTCATGTTGTTGATCACTGGATTGTCTGGTCCAGATCGATTATTTACAGACCGTCGCCATATAGCTGGAATATTGCTAAGTGCGACGTAAAACTAAACTCACTCACTCACTCATTGCATCAGCTTCACGGTGGAGGAGATCCATGTGATGTGGGTCTAGGGCATCTACCTGGTTTGTGAATGCAGAATACTACAAGCCTAGTAATTTCTACCTTATTGAACCTCTCTGAGGTTCGAGCCAACCACACTGTTCTGACAAGCCAATGAGACACAAACAGTGACACCATGTCTGTGCACCCATTGCTAACATTTATACTCCTAAAGTTTCTCTGAGTGGCAATGTGGTTCAGGAACTGTGAGACAGATTAGGGGAGACTCAACAACCTGGGGGACACACAAGGGATCAGATATGATGTCACTCACTCACAACCAGCACAGGTTGTCGGGGACCAATTCTAACCTGGGCTCTGAATAACATAAGGCGTTACTACAACACCTGGCATGCATATGACGTTGATAAACCAAGGGCAATAATCAGTGCCAATTACACATTCACTAGAGATACTTTAGGCTGAACAGTACCAAGGGTCGCAGAAAAAAATTCACTGCCTCAGAACATCCAATAAAGACGTGTAAAGGAAAAAAGAAGTAAAGAAAAAGAATCACAACACAAAAAACCCAACAACAACAGAGACTTCCTACAAGCTTGTTCTCTACCTTGATAAATAGCTAGCCAGTTTAAATAGGTCTTGATCAAGTACAGATTAATTAATGAAGAAAGGTTGACGTGAGTGATCCTAGGTTAATCGGAAACAATTAATCTACGCACTGGAAGTGAAACCGCTCCTTCCAAGATGGCAAACATGGTTAAGGCAGCAGTCAGTGGCACTGGAAGTGACAGAGACGCTATCTCTGTTAACACTCAGCTTACCGATGCCACAGTTGCTGTTAAAAAATACATTCCTTTCAGACCTGTTTGCATGCAGCCATCTAATAAAAAGAAAAGTTTGGACTCTTTGACATAAAAGTTGATGTGAGGAAATATTTTTAGGTTTGGGAGATTTTGGGGCAACTTGCCAACTGATCAAAATGCACAATCACTTCCAAATGTGATTGTATCTTGTCGCAAGTGCGATGATGTCAAATGAAGATTACATACTCTCCGTACAGGGGTTATAGGAATCAATAACAAGTGCACGAGCTGTGAGGATTAATGACGTGGGATGATAATACATCAAATGGAGGCTGCCATACAGGTTACAAGAAACCGGATCAATCTGAGGTATGGGTCTTAAAGAACATTGTTTTCAAGTTTACAAACTTTGATAAATGGTGTAGAAAGTTGTGATATGGAGTTCAAACTGATAGCTCAAATGCAGCGCAGGATAAACTTGGCTTCAGGGCTCTAAAGTTACCAAGTTGAACTTTTCCTTGTCGACAGATTTGAATTTCATCTCTGTTACAGGAATTACAAGTTCAGTGTCGGCCATCTTTGACAAATGGATTTAAAGGTCACATGCCACCCCACCCCAAAATAAAATAATCAAAACACAGTTATCACTTATTCATGATAGATAATATGCATTGCTGATTAGGAAAATACAAATAAAATTATAAGCGTACAAATCCAAATCAAAAGTGCATTACTTTGTACTTGGGTTTACCTCCCTTAAAATGAAGTAGCCGCAATAGGGAACCCACTCATAGCCAGTGGGTACGCACATGCATTAAAAGTGCAGAGCAGCATAGCTCTTGAAAATTTGTGAATCATTTGAACTCTGATTTTGCAGGCTTTTTTTCATCATGTCTTTCTTTTTCACCCTAAAAGGTTGAATTGGCATTTTTTATGACTTTTTTCAGTAAGTGCATACCGAAACTTATCAGAATCTGCAAAGTTTATGTTGCATGTCACCTTTAAGTTTAGAATTCACTTCTGGTTCAGTTGACAGGGTATCAATAATAGCTTTCAATGGATCCAGCCCAGGCCTGCCAGCATGTACCTTTAAGTATCACAAAAATCCTGAATCAAACACAGGGTAGCCTAGAGGTTAAAGTGTTCTTTTGTTTTGCCGAAGACACGGGTTTGATTCTCCACATCGGTACATCGTAGTGTCCTTCATCATCACATTGCTGGAATATTGCTAAAAGCAGTGTAAGACGATAATCACTCTATCAAACACAGTTACACTATCATAGAATTTCAAGGCACAATTAAGTATACAAACACACTTAGCAATAATCTATCATTATCTCTATTTAACTAAATCCAGACCAGGCTAACCAATGATTGATGAAATGAACAAAATCCCATGCTATCAGAGAATAATAACATGCAATCAGCCATCAAGCCTGACCCCAAGATCATATAAGTCCACTAGTTGAGTCAAAAGTTGCCTATTCTAGCCTCAAATAACCTTGAAGTGTTGCATACTGAAGCATAATGGCCACAAAGTACATGATATTACATGAACTCTGTGAGGTATAAACAGTACAAACAAAAACAGTTTGAAAATCTTTTAATCTGAGTGATGTTATAGTACCTTTTGTAAAATAATATAAAGGTGAGGGAACTGACAAGTATGTCTATAAATCAGAACCAAAATACATACAGAAAGACAGTTTCAGCAAGGAAAGAAATTTCAAATCTGGATCAACCATGAATCTTCAGAAATAAATCAATACATGTAATCAACCTCAGTGCACTACCAAGAAAACTACAAGAAACAACTTCTTTTTCTTTTGTCACTCACGTTCCTAGTTCATTATAAATATAGATTTATAAATGTCACAGTGACATTTGACAGGAAGGCTTGCATAGGCTTGTGGAGGCTCGTGGAGGCTCAGGGCGACTTGTGTTTATCGGCTCAACAAGTGATCTGGCTCTAGAGTCGAGTGATCTATTCCCTGCTTGTTAATGGATGATCACATTACTGAGTTACAAGCAGAGTTTTATTGAAGATGGCTTGGTTGAAAATGCAAGTGTTGATATGTGAGGACTTCACAATTTTGAGATAAATAGAACCCATTGATTATATTTCAGTATCATCAAGGGTATTAGTGCAAACACTGAAGACATTTATGAATTGATTTCACATGAATCTTGAGTATGTTTGTGTAAAAATGTTGCATTAGTGTATAACTGACAGCTATGTGTAACAATGTTGTATTACTGTATAACTTACAGCTATGTGTAACAATGTTGTTCAATGTAAAACTGACACCTATGTGTAACATAATGTTGTATTACTGTATAACTGACAGCTATGTATAACAATGCTGTACTGACACCTATGTATAACAATGCTGTACTGATGCATAACTGACACCTATGTGTAACAATGTTGTATTAAATATGTAACTGACACCTATGTGTAATAACATATCACTGGCAACTGACAGTTCTGTGTAACATTGTTGTATAACTGACAACTGACAGTAATGTTTTCTATATTGTATAACTCACACATTGGGAGTTACAATGTTGTTTTACGGACACCAACACATTACTATGTACAGACAATATTGTTTTTCCATGCCAGACTCCAGCAGCAATGTATTACTGTGTTAAAGCAAATGGTGTTACAATGTTACAAATGGTGTTACAATGTTACAAATGGTGTTACAATGTTACAAGCATTGTGTGTTGCATGGACTGACTCACTTTGCAGTCATCATTTGACAGTAGAAACATTCTGCAACGGGACATTTTTGTTAAACAACAAAATCAAATTTCACTTTCAGATTGGCTACCTTACAGTTCACATCTGACATTCTAGATGATAAACACTCATAAAAAACATGTTCTATGACAGATCATTCTTTATAAATTATTAAGACATCTAAAGTATGATTTTTCTTTCACATTCTTCATAAATACAAAAGTTCCACATAGTTCTATTCAGAATGTTTCCATCCATATTATCTTGTGTCTAGACGAGATTAAATTGCTCTACAGCAATAACACTACCAAGAACTGTCTGCTCCCCATTAACCCTGAAATGTCAACATGTCACTTGTTGTTAAATCGGCACAACTGAAATTGATTTGCATCTGAGAAGATGTCAAGGTTCATTGGAGGATCTATAATAGAAATGTGCATTGGAATTGCCTTTGATCTTGGTGCTACACCATTGGTGGTCGAGGTGCAAAGGTTCCATGTAGGCGTTCCTGGCAACTATCACATGACTGGTCCACAATTACATTGTCATAACATGTCAGAGTAACATGTCTGTACATAATTATTTTAAAAATACTATACCGCCTGCAGTCTCATAACATTGGATTTTGTGTGGTTTTCCATATCAATGAGAAGTCAGTTATTTGCTCTTCAGAGTGAGTTAATGTAAGCCAGGAATAAGGCCAGATTTATTATTGATATATCATAATTAAGGGTTATATATTTAATTTATGTCATGTGAAGGGAGTGTACTTGTTTGTGAGGTATCAAACCAGGACAACCTCTCTCAAAGCGATTGTAGCACTATGACAGTCATAAGTCTATGTTAAAGTATAGGAGTTACGATCATATTAGCGCTACGATCGCTCTGACGAATGAAGCCCAGGTCAGTTGAATAAACCACTGTGCAACCTTGATTGTCTGAAGCAGTGATTCAGAATGAGTTCAAGGAAATAAACAAAACTAATGGCTATCTATTTATATATATTTCATGTAAGTACATGTAAGTCTAGTTTTACGCCAGTTTTAGAAATATTCCAGCAATATAATGGCAGGGGGACACTGGAAATGGACTATACACATTGAAACCATGTGGGTCTTCAGCATAATGAACGAACACTGTGCCACCTAGATTGTCTGAAGCAGTGATTCAAAAGAGTTCAAGGGAGTTAACTCTATTAACACTTCCTTGAATCATAGTAGTAAGAGCAGTTCATGCCACTGGGCCCTTTTCACGGACAGAAAGACTCATGGAGATTCTGGTTAGAAGTTATGCTTGTCGTAAGAGGCAACTACTAGGATCAAATGGTCTAAGGCTTGCTGACTTGGTTGATACATGTCATCAGTTCCCAACTGTGTACATGCTGTTGATCACTGGATAGTCTAGTCAAGTCAATATAGCTTGAATATTGTTGTGTGGGGCTTAAAACTAAACTCACTCACTCACGTTAGAACTAATCTTCAGCAAGCCATCCTTGATGCACAAGGCCATTACATGGATTTTATGAATTGTTTTGTTTGCATGGTGGTTTATCACAACAGTATTGGTTGATGGCCATGATGATAATCACTGGATTGCCTGGTCCAGCCTTGAGTATTCACAGATCACTGCCACACAACTGGCTACTATCTGAACGTAGCACACATGAATGTGAGAAACAGACAAACCTAAAGAAGTGTACAGATTATGGTTGTACAGTCAAGGGGAGGTAACTGCTAACATGAACTTGCGTAATTTTATCAAACATCTGTGGTCCTTCATGAAGTTAAGTGCATTATTTCAAAGAGTAACTGAAATAATTCTAAATAATTTTGAATGCAAGCTGTTGAACAAACTAGCCCATGTGAAACAACCTGCTTCAGCCAACTCATTTCTGACAATTTAGCAACAATTTGCATTCTGGATCCTTCAATGTAACATGTACAGGTGTGACAAAAACGTGTTCAAAAAGACAAAGTCAATGGTTGATCTAGAGAGATGGTAGATCTAGAGAGATAAGTTAGTGGGTAATGCTAGGGACTGTTGGATTCAAGAGATTATAGGGTCATGCCAGCCATGTGGGGTTCTGTAGGTGTGACGGTTGTACAGAGAGAGGATGTGGGTCAAACAACAGGCAGGGGTCTTCAGGGTTAGTGGACATCATGATGTGGATATCTTGGGGAGCTTGGGAGACTAGGGTATGTGTATTCATTCCATCTTCATGTTTACAAATCTTGACTGAATCAATCGTGAAAATGATCATCTATATCTTAACCTGAACCGTGATATGTACCATATATTACTGCAGATAAGCCAAATTTTGAGGATCGAAAATGAAGTCTGCAGACAGGGGTCAGCTTATTTATACATTTTCGTCATAAATTTTTGCAGAGGGAGGTAAAGAACATTGTATTGCCTTGTGAGATTGAACACGAGAAGACACTTTGTCAGTAAAGGTGTCAAATTTGCTGCTAAAAACCATTAGACAAGATTACTTACTTTTCAGTTCTAATTTGTTAAAGCAAGGCATCGTCTTCTGTCCAGGGATTAAGATTACCATGAGTAGTTGTCTCACATACAGCACAGGAAATAGCAATCATCAATACATGTTTCCTTGATCTACTGGTGATTTTGTTAAAACATATCCAATAATTTTATGGGATGACTTTTGATGCAGTCATCCGAAAACTACTGTATCTCAAACTATTATTTTTCTAGGAAAAATATATTCTATTTGTAACCATTTAAAGGTTGTGCCACAGCACTTTGGTGTATTGATGGTAAGGTTTCATGCTTGAGACAATCTGACCAGTCACTGATGAGGTTTTGCACAGTCTCTCTATTTCTACCACAAGAATTGTTTTTGGACATGTGATCATCCAGCTACAACAAATATGACTTTTAGCAAAATGAAATATGTATTTGCATCAGTTTTCTCTCACTTTGTTGGATAACCTTTACCATATTCATCATACATGTATCCTGATCCTACAATGATGGGTATGAATATTCCTCACAATGGCTGTTTATGACAGGTGACATATATCAGCAGAAATTACCAACAGGCCTGCCATATTGAGCAGCCACATGTGACAATGTTGGAAAAACAGAATAATATTTGCACATTGATTCCAGACATTAGGGAATGTCAACTTTGTATGCTATATTTCTCAAACTTCATAGCCCTTACTCGGGTGGAGTTTTAAGAATTAACAAATGTGAATGTCACATATTAACTGGTTCAAAAACAAACTTTTAATGGGCTTTAATTCACCAATTATTTTTCATCACATAGCAGCATTCTGTTGTCCCATCTGTTTCCTTGCTGTTCAGGTACGTCTATTTGGTGAATTCTCAGCTCACTAATAAAAGATGTTAACTTTTACTCTAAATATTAAGATGTCCATGTTTGTCGGTCTGACAGTCCCCGAACCACATAGTTTCCCCACCTGCATAAATGAAGCAAGTCTAGATTTCTTCAGGGTTCAGATCTGAATCTCCCATTTAACTGGGGCTAATTCACAATTTAAAATTCACTGTTTGTTTCTATCAAAATTATATACAAACATTTGTATAAGGGACACAACATTCAATCAAACACATGTCATCACCATTCCTCCAATGCATGAGTGTATCTAATAACATATTCACCAGTATTTGGCACTGTTGGATTAACAAACCTCTCAGACTTTCAGGAAGCATTACATATATGATGATGACATAATCCATGCTGAGGAGCACTGCTTTAATCACCAGGAGGAAGTCTCCTACTCCATATGGATCCAGGCACTTCAGCATCCTTGACAGAAGTGTGTGAAACTTGTGGAAGATGACGTGGAAGAATACCATCACTATTTATATCACCCAATCTATTACTTTGCAGGCAGGAGATACACACTATGAGTTTTCAGATTTACAGGTGGTTTTCTGAGTGTCCTTGAACATCTGGCAAACAATTTTGATTTCAAAATAAACTCATGAGAGATACACACACAAAATCATACTCAAAATCTGAAAAAACATACAGACACATGATATTAATCTACTTCTTTGGGCAGATTTATGGAAACATACATGAACCTAGGCATTTAAAATTGATATCAGGTATGTTTAGGTCACTACAGGGTAACTGTAAGCGTTCTCCTCTATATCAAACTGCTTGTGTCAGTCAAGATATTTTTCATGACATTGAAATACAAAGTCTTGTCCACGAATTTAATTTAACAACACTAAACAGTCACCTCCCCTTGAGATTATGCTCAAGGTCAAGGTCCCCAATCTGCTGGCATCCTGTTCTACAGGTATTGAAATATGTAACGTGTACTCAATCTATGCATGCTACAATGGCAAGTGTGTGAAAATCTACCCAACATAACTGTAAACACAGCAACCAAAAACAGCATTATAACATGTATACTTCCACATTACACTTCAGAGGTGCTTGCACAATTATTCTGATTTGAATTCTTCCCAAAACAAAAGATTTAGAGGCCAAATGGTAAAAAGAACTTTTTGAAAAGATTAGCTCTTATGATCCTTGTAAAAGTGATCTCTTAGAGGTATTAAAATAGACAAATAAATAGACAGTGCAATTCCCCAATCAATCAACTTTGAAGGTTTCTTGTTTACCACCAGTTTTGACCTACAGTGAACCCTGATAAGTGAAAATAAAGGGCAGGGAAAATGTTCCTTGCTTTATACCAGTGCTAAAACCTACACTGAAATGTTGTTCCCACTGTAATTTAAAAAGTTGATTTGTTCATCCATATGTGGATATCCTTTGTTAGAAGTTTCTAATTGGTTTAATTAACTGCAAATTCTAAGCCATTATTGAGTCTTTTTAAAAAAGATACACAGATTGATGTAAGGCAAGCACTAGCTAAAAAAGCAGTCCTAGGGTGAACAATGTAAGGTTTCTGTTAATCTAATCCTAAATTCATGTGAAATAACTGGCATCATTTCTTCTCAGAACATACTTCACAGGTGTAGTTAGAAGTGCACAATGATTTACCACATTCAATGCAGACAACACGTTTTGTTTGTTCAGTGTTTAATGTTTCTTTTGATTTTCAATACATATTTTCATTAGCAGGATTTTGATTCAACATTTGAATACCTACTTAAGCTTATTCCACACAGCTGTAACTTAGTTTTGACTCCAACAGTTTCAAGTGCTGAAATAAGGAAAAACATGATTGGCTGATGCCAGGTTATGAAGCCAATGAGAATTGTTGCTAGCAGACACTGCCAAGGTGACGATGGATTTCAAGCTGAAAATGGTGGCTCAGAGCTAACTGAAATGTGATGTTTTTACCTGTATGAAGAATCGAATCAGAAATGATTAAGTCAGAGTCAAATATCGAAAATCGAATGAAATTGAGGTCTGGGAGAATCATTGCAGCCCTAACTCAGCCATAATCCTGGTTCATGATGGCTACCAGTAAGTAACCGAGTCTGGACAAGATAATCCAGTGATTGACAAAATGAGCATCATTCTAAACAAATGTGGTTTGATGACATGCATAAACCATGTCTATGTTCCTCCTACAAGCTTGGGTTGCTGAAAACCAATTCTAACCCAATTCTGCATGGGTTGCAGACAACAGACTGGTGTTGGCAGTGCCCAAGGTAGAATGCAAATGTAAGCATTGTTCAAGGTCATGATATGAAAACATTGTTGATGAATGTCCTCCACATCAAAATGATGCTCCATTGAAGATTAATGAGCAATGAACATCTGTTCATTCTACTGTAGCGCCTTCAGGAAATCCCTGCTTGCCATATTCCAACAATATCAATTTAATTGTACATCCACTATTTTCATATTTGGATAAGATGATAGATGTCGGGTTGTATGTTCCCTTGAGGGTTTACAATACAATTGACTGCAGATTGATTGCGTAATAATGTCAGGCACCATCAGCACTGGAATTGTATTCACCTGGTGAATCTGGCGAATGTGACAGATTACAATTTGCAGTATCATTACCATTATTTGATAATTTGCAGTATTATTACCATTATTTGAGCTTCATAACGGGCATGTGTAAGGAATCTTTTGTGCAACCAAACCACTTTGGAGTTCACTCATTTTGTTCAAAACCGGTCTGAATAATGTGATCATCCATTTTGATTGAGTGAATTTGTGTTCAACAGCACCTGCATTCAACTAACACATTGAACTAAGTGCATTGTTAACATACTGTAATTTAATGCATACATAATAAGAACTTGTTCTCTTCACAGAAACAGCAACAGGCTGATGGTACCCTCATTTGGCATATAACAGGAACGTGTTGCTGGTACCCTCATTTGTTACAGTAACAGCAACGGGTTGCTGCTATCCTCATTTGTCACAGTAACAGCAATAGGCTGCTGGTACCCTCATTTGGCGTAGAAACAGGAACAGGCTGCTAGTATGCAAGAGATTGGTTGTCCCTCAATGGGCACAGAAACACCAACTGCAACAAATTGGTGGGACCCTCATTGGGAACACCAAGAAGTACCATCACTGGGCACAGCAACAGGTTGCTAGTACCCTCACTCAACACAGTAACAGCAACAGGTTGTTGGTACCAAAACTCAGCATACCAACAGATTGTGGGTACCTTGTGTGGGTAGAACAACTGCAACAGGTGGCTGGTGCCTTCACTCAGCAAAGCAACAGCAACAGCAACAAGTTGCTGGTACCCTAACTCAGCACAGCAAAAGATTGTTGGTACCTTCATCCTTCACTTGGCACAGCAACAGTAACAGGTTGTTGGCAAAACAACAGGTACAGACTGCCCTTCCAACAGTAGCAGGCACTGAACAAGCATGCAGTGTAGTAACATCTGTATGTGTGGACATGTCAGGTAAACACCGGCTGGTGGCTTGCAACATCAGCCATGTTTGATGTGCCTGACACTGAAACACAGGCTGTTGTATCTGATGCTGTGATGTGGCTAATCTGTGAAAACCCTGCATACTGCATGAGCTGGAATCATATGCTGTGTGGCTGCCGACTCCATTAGTCAAAAGAAACACTGTTAGGGCTAAACGAGGAACTAATTTCTGCAGTCTGGTATCTGTATGTGTCATGCAAATGCTGATTTAGTGAGATTGTCTGTTTCCTGTCTGACAAACTAGATTATAAACTGAGCATCCCAACATAAGTTTTAGAATCTTGCCTCACTTAATCAAAGACTGTTTAAAGTACTAAAGGACAATATAACCTGAAATAATGAGAGCATAGATATGTAAATCTGAGTATAGATATGTAAATCTGAGTATAGATATGTGAAAAAAAGTATGACCAACTCCATGCTGAACACGTTTTCCCTGATACTCAACCACACAGCTTAATGGATACAGCTAGCCCATGATGGAGAGAGCTGCCCTCTGATGAACTAAGTTGCCCTCTAACTAACAGGACTGTCTGATGGATACAGCTAGCCCATGATGCAGAGAGCTGCCCTCTGATGAACCAAGTTGCCCTCTAACTAACAGGACTGTCTGATGGATACAGCTAGCACATGACGCAGAGAGATGCCCTCTGATGAACCAAGTTGCCCTCTACCAACATTACTGTTGCCTTACAACCAACAGGACTGGCAGATGTATGCAACTAGCCCATGATAAACACAGGCACCACAATGACACACAAGGGACTTGTATGTCACAGAACTTTGCCAAAGAAGTACTTTCTGTAGATCTCAAACCACCTGTTTCTTTATTCATTGGGCATGCCTCACCTACTGTTAACAACCACAATTCCAGCCAAATTTTAACTGTAATTAAATGATCAAGCTTCCTGCATATGATGGAGCTGATAAGCAATAACTGTACATGGATTGTTGTGTCAGCTTTCCATATCTAAGATTCTTAATTAAATAGGTAAATATTACATGTGTCAAATACATGCTCAAGTAACATGCGACTGCTCAACTACATCGCTGTTCGCTTGAAAGTCTCTGTGCTGTAAATATTCTATCTTCTGTCTCTGCTTTATCAATCCTGCCATCTATCTGGATAGTGAAGTCAACCCAGTTGTCAAATGTAGGCATGATGAGGATGACTTGGTATTCTTAAAATGAGAGGCTATTCTTGCCTTGAAGAAAGCCATGTGGTCTCAGCATTACCAAGGTTACTGAAACCTACTTTTTTAAAACATAACTTATAAGGGTAAAGGTTTATTGTATAAGTTGATAGTTTCTTTAAGAAAAAGAAAAAAAAAATATAATAGCAATGCATTATTCCTGTCATATTTTTGACAATGAAATATTAGGAAACAAATTCCTGAAACGGCTCACCTCCCGGAAAACAAGAACCATCTTGGTAATGACTCATTTCATAATTTTATGGCTGCTCATCTTCTATTAGAGGTAAACCTGTTAACTAGGATGTTCAATACAGCTTGTAACATTAGTCACACACATCTTAATACACAAGATTAATATTAAACAGAAATAATGTGACGACATCATATTGGTGTCGGCCTAGTCTCTCATTTATAAACTGATGTGAGTGAGTTAGTATGTGAGTGAGTGTAGCAGTACAAGAAAAGAACCCTACACAAAGTATACAACACAACATCAACACCAGACAATCTAACCATCAAATTCTCAATGTCCATACTAATGGTCAGACAAGGTAACAGGTTCCCGTCCCGTCATAGAATGAAAGCAGGGTTTATCAAGTCTCAATGGGTATTGGTTGGTTGTTATGGCTACTACATGACGTGTCTGTATCATAGTTATGTCTTGATAAGAATTTGATCAGTTGTATATAAATGTTAATCCATTGGAAAAATCAGCCACTGTCATATGTTAACTTCAACAGATATCAGTTTTAATCATGATATCACTTGCACAGTGCCTAGCATGCAACAAGCCACTGGGTCAGTAGATGTCTCATTACACAAATCCACCTGAAAGAATTACACTTTCTTCATACCTTGTCGTGATAAGAAGATTAATTAATAATACTAGGACCAGTCAGTCTCCTCGGGTAATTCAGCACTGGGGAGGTAGATTAGTGGTCACAACTTCGGTTTCCAAGAGAAAGAGCAAGGGTCCCCAGCTGAGTTACAACTGTCAGTTGGACATGTGTGTGCTGCCTATCAAAATACTGGCAATGCTATTAGATGTGAAGTTAGCCTTGGGTTAGTAAAGTTGGTCTATGTCATTATCAACTGACATATTTGGGTTAAATTTTCAACATTTTCCTTGGGCCCAGCTCTTTCTGCAATGTTAAATACTAACCGTAAGCAAGTTTAGATTTCCCCAGGTTCTGAACCTCCCATCTCAATCTTAAAGGAACTGTTTGTTTCTATCAAAATTATATACATTCTATTTTCAGCAATCACTTCAAATTATTTAGACTGTTTATTGATTATACTTTTGTATTATTGAACAAGGCCCTGCTGTACTCCAGTATCCTTTGACTGGAGAAAATCATCTACAAAATGATTGCATGCTGTGTTGAATCAACCATATATACAACAGAAGAGAGAAACGTTAGACTGAACAGGTATTGTGTGTTTCCCAAACGGATATAATGTATTTATGTTGTACAGCGTAACATGCATGTCTTAATAGTGTTACGTGTATGCTAGGTGTGTGTCAGGACAAGGCGTACGTCAGGACAAGGTGTATGTCAGGACAAGGAAAGATGTATGGTTGAACATGGCTGAGGAGAAAGATGTACAGCTGAAGAGGACAGGGTGTATATCTGAATAGTGTACAGCTGAAGAGGACAAGGTCTATATCTGAATAGGGAAAGATGTGCAGCTGAAGAGGACAAGGTGTATATCTGAATAGTGTACAGCTGAAGAGGACAAGGTGTATATCTGAATAGTGTACAGCTGAAGAGGACAAGGTGTATATCTGAATAGGGAAAGAAGTGCAGCTGAAGAGGACAAGGTGTATATCTGAATAGTGTACAGCTGAAGAAGACAAGGTGTGTATCTGAATAGTGTACAGCTGAAGAGGACAAGGTGTATATCTAAACAGGGAAAGATGTACAGCTGAAGAGGACAAAGTGTATATCTGAATAGTGTACAGCTGAAGAGGACAAGATGTAAGTCTGAATAGTGTACAGCTGAAGAGGACAAAGTGTATATCTGAATAGTGTACAGCTGAAGAGGACAAGGTGTAAGTCTGAATAGTGTACAGCTGAAGAGGACAAGGTGTATATCTGAATAGGGAAAGAAGTGCAGCTGAAGAGGACAAGGTGTATATCTGAATAGTGTACAGCTGAAGAGGACAAGGTGTGTATCTGAATAGTGTACAGCTGAAGAGGACAAGGTGTATATCTAAACAGGGAAAGATGTACAGCTGAAGAGGACAAAGTGTATATCTGAATAGTGTACAGCTGAAGAGGACAAGATGTAAGTCTGAATAGTGTACAGCTGAAGAGGACAAAGTGTATATCTGAATAGTGTACAGCTGAAGAGGACAAGGTGTAAGTCTGAATAGTGTACAGCTGAAGAGGACAAGGTGTGCATCTGAATAGGGAAAGATGTGCAGCTGAACAGGATTGGCTTCATCTCATCATATGTAACAGGACTGAAGGCAAGAAAGGAATTATCAATCCAGCTCTCTGAAAACACTTCTCTGAAAAGAGATCTCTGCAAACATCAGCATCTACGGGACATCAAACCCAAGAACATACAGACCAGCAGTCAAGGAGAGAAACAAGACAGGGGAACACCATATCACCTTTGTGACCAAACACTGTCCACAGTTCCAGGCCATCCTCAACTGAGTCCAAATCCTTGGTCATGGTGCTAAGACTGCCGAGTACACAACTGCAAGTACGGTACACTACACTGGACTAGACCTGTGACAACTGTAGTCACTGCGTTGCCTAATCCAAACATTGGAACTGTTACAGCAAATGGAACCGGAGGCTGAAACCAAATCTACAGGAAGATTGTGTAAGATTATTTCAAATCATGGATATTTAAAGGATATTACAGGCCTTGGTGCTCAGTACACCTGCTGGGGAAAACAGCATGGGCTCTGTGGGCCAACTGAGAGAGGACAGCCCTCCTGGACTCATATCTAACATACACATGCATAGTGAATGTGCATAACTTGATTAAAATAAATGATTCTTTTTAAACAGCAAAGGAGCCCCAGTAAGATGGGAGAATCTGAATGTGAACCTAAGGAAATCTCGACTTGTTTCATTTAGGGCTTTAGCACTTCAGGGAGGGTTGGTGGAAGAAAGAAGAAAATAATATTCAGGGACTCTGGAACAATAGTGGTTCAAGAAAACCACAATGGAAGTCACGATGACTGTTAGGAATACTTTGGTACTCTCTTCAGATGGGGTGTGTACTAGACTGTGACAAACTATGAAAGTAATTTTCAGAACTTAAATTATGATTACACGATGCCATTTAGAAGTCGCGGTGGCTGAGCGGGCTAGGCGGCTGACTTTGTGTGCTGGCGAATAGGTGCCTGACTCTGAGGGTGCGGGTTCGAATCCCGGATGGGACTCAACCGAAAAAAGTACTAGCATTTGTACTTTACTAAGAAAGTGAAATCCCAAATATGACATATGTAGAACTTAAATTGTATTTAGGTATTGGGGAAGTGTGATGTTCTCCAGGGCAGCAGATGACCTTCTATCACAGTAGTACATTCTGTCACTATTTCATTGTACTGTATCAAATTCTAGTGAGCAAAATAATGCAAGCACACACAAACACACTTTTAAAAAAAGGCTCTACCGATCTGTCTGTCTGTGTGTGCATGTGTTGGTGGGTGTGTTCATGTCTGTCTGCACACTGAAAAAACAATTTGCAGAAAGGATTAGTGAAATGTTTCCTTGATCCCCATCTGTTAACTGCTACATCAAACCATGGTATTTCCACTATGAACCTCTTCTATGGGATTGTTTCTTCAAAGCATTATTCAGGTCTGGCACCTGATTGTATATCTTGAAACATTACACACACAAACACTCATTATCATCATAAAATCATTCTCCAGCATAAGAACCTGATTACTGTTTCATAGTATCTTACTTCATGCCTAACATATTCAGTTTTTCTATCATATTCTATGCACTCATCTATTCCAATCTATACATGGTCTACAGTCATCATCAGAATGAGTCGCTGGTATCATGGCTAGACTGACGTTCAGATCCTGGAACAAAGAACTGCTTCCGAATATGTCATGCCTAAGATACCTAAAAAGATATTTTAAAAACATGAGGCAGCAAGCACAATCATTTATATGTTATAGACTCACCCACACACCATTCATATGCTATACAAACTCACCCACACACATAACTAATACATCATTGGCTATAGTCTTACACATTCAAGCTGACAGTGCTCTTTGTTTGTGCAAATCATTATTTTTGTAAATGTTACTATACAGCTGTTGTTGTGCCATGATAAATAAATTCACAGTATTACCATTCTGATTATTCCCATGGATTCAAGGCGCCACCTGTTGAAATATCAGTCACATCATTTATTCATGTTCGCACACAAACCCCGAAGAGTCAAACTCGTGAGGACCATGGGGACATTACCGAGTGTTTGACATGTCAGCCAAGAAAATTATAACTATAAGGAATTGACAGGAATCAAATCTGATAATTCATCTCAACTGAGACATTGGGGTTCAACTATATGCATTCAAAATGCACATATATCATCCTCTCGCATAAAACAAGTAAACATATTTACCAAAACTGTATTGGCACTGACAAAACTCTTCTATTCCAGTTCAGTTTAACTGTAGTAGCAAACACACAGTCCCAGAACTGCAATATCTTCTTCCTGTCCAGCCCTTTATGCAAACTTGAAAGCTCTTGTTGTGAGTCTCCCATCTCAATTACACATGATAATGTTTGCCCAATATATCATGATCTTTGTCAAAAAACTTATAAAGGTCATATAATGTGAACGTTAACTGCACCTTTGTGTAATAATTTTTAGCTTGTTATCAATTGTGCAAATTATGTAAAGGACGTGCTTGCATTATTTTTAGTATGTATGTAGTACAAACTTAACATTGCAATATTATTATCATGTTTTGTATGTGGGCCTTAAGCCTTTCCATGAAAATTGAACTGATTGAAGTCTAAGCTAGCTCCCTGAGATATCACTGACATGTCATGGGCCTCCACTGGAAACTGTAATATCCACTTGAAAAGGACATAACAGAATTTCGGCAAAGTCGCAGATTTTTTGTCAGTTTAATGGCATAGATCACGAACATACATGGAATGTTGACACTAGTTTGATTCATGGACATCTGTGACAGCTACTGTATGATGAGTTCAACAGCCCGACAGAATGTGATCCTTCTTCAATCATGTTCATTACATGGTTTAATATTGCACAATTCAGTCTCACGACAGCTGTGCGGAGTTTTGTTGATTTAACATACAACAATGCAGCTTGTTTATCATCACTTCCAGTGTTCAAGACTATATATGTTTTTCACTGTATGAAGACAACATATAATTTATACTGTGTGACGACTATATGCATTATTCTGTATGAAGACTATATACATTATACTGTATGAAGACTACATATATTTTATATTGTATGAGAAAGTGAGTGAGTTCAGTTTTACGCAGCACTCAGCAATATACTAGCTATATGGTGGTGGTCTGTAAATAATCAAGACTGGACCAGACAATCAAGTGACCAACAACATGAGCATCGATCTGCGCAGTTGGGAACTGATGACGTGTCAACTAAGTCAGCGAGCCTGACCACCAGATCCCGTTAGTTGCCTTTTACGACAAGCACAGTCACCGCACTAAAAGCCATAATACTCACAGCGATAAAACTCTTCCTCTTTACTGGCCCTGTTACCAGACAAATATATACTGAATGGCAAAAGAAATGCATTTTTTTTTTTTTGTCAAGCTTTTCAACACAAGACTTAAACATAATACTGACTTTTATCAGATTTCATTTTTTCAAAACTTGTGCTTCTTTAGCTGTTCAGTATGTCAATGACTAAGACATTACATTAATTATGACAGTATTTAGCCAGAAATTTTCCCTGCCATTTGGTGTTTACTATGGGTTTAGTGTCTGCCTCTGAGCAGGTACAGATAAATCTCTGAGCTCATGCCATTATTGCCCTACAACCAGGACATCTGTGAATGCTAATCATGGTGATGAGAATTAACCTGTTCAGTTACACGGCAATTTCATTACAACTGCAGCAGCACAAACTGCTCCTAATGTTCAACTTCCTGACACAGTCATTGCAGGAGAAAATAAAAACATTGTTCGGCACAGAGATACATGTGAGACTCATTATAGCAGGGCTGTGTGTGTGATATTAGGTTGTATACAATACAGTGATATAGTACAGAGGCACCTTCCTGCTGCAGCTGTTTGTCGAGGGACTACACCAGTCTAATATGATCTCACTGTACAACCAGCATTAACAAAGCAACCTTTACATTACATGATTCTCTAGGCTTAATACTGATACTTAAATCAAAAACACTTTACTCCTTTACAGATTTCACTACTTTCAAGCCTTAACTGATTTTTTGCTGAATGAAAATGTTTTCAGGTGAATAAAAGCTGTAAGAGCTTCTACCTAAATGTTTAATTTGTTTCATTTTCTTTTCTCTGACAGTTGACAAAAAAAATGACCCAAGGGTTGGCAATATCAATGCCAGACATTCATTCTGTATTCTGTTGATCACAACATTCAGATGCCTCACTTCACCAAAGGGAGATAATGCCCCTAGCTTGTAGCACTGAGATTACACTAGAAGGCACTTATTACTCGGAAGATAAAACATCTGACAATGGTTAATCTGGTTTGGGGAACACGAATAAACTGTGCACTGTGAGAAAAATCTGTTGACACATACTTTCATCATTAAATTGCAAATATGATAATCACTACATGAGATGCTATGCAGGTGCACCAAGGTTGGTCAGAAAGATGCCAACAATAGATGGGCGAGTTAAACATTGTATGACAGTATGTCCATCTATATGTGTCACTGACAGTATGTCCATCTATATGTGTCACTGACAGTATGTCCATCTATATGTGTCACTGACAGTATGTCCATCTATATGTGTCACTGACAGTATGTCCATGAATCTCTGACACTATGTCCATGTCTCAGTGACAGTATTTTAATGTGTCACTAACAGTCTTCCCATGAGTACACAAAAGTTAAACAAATGTCTGTAGGGACCAAATTGTGCCTTACATGAAACAACTCATTTTTGTTTCTATAAACATGACAAACAAGATCCCCTCTGTGTAACTTGTAAAGCAGACAAGAGTAGGCGTGATGTATTACAGTTCAGCTACAGTGTCACTGTGTGGGTATAGATTGATGGCTTCCATGGACATGTTGTCCTTGACCAAACATCCGACAGCTGACTGAGTGGGTGATTGTATGAGTACAACACATTTAACAAATGCTCATTGATGGTTGCCCATCAAGTGTGGCTGTAGGTATGTGAAAGATGGTTGCTAGTGCAGTTAATTATTCACTGACATGATCAAGGACCAGATTGTGCAGTTAATGATTCACTGACATGATCAAGGACCAGATTGTGCAGTTAATGATTCACTGACATGATCAAGGACCAGATTGTGCAGTTAATGATTCATCAGAGATAACCTGGTAACAGATTATAATTCAACTGAGGTCACCTAGTGACAGTTCATAATTCACTAAAGATCAATTCACCTGAGATCATTTCCACCTGGAATCTGAATAACAGTACATAATGCTGACACAAAATTCTAAAGTGATAACCTCTCTTTCATGTCTGTGCATAATCATTCATTTGATATGTATGTCTCAATACCCAAAGAAATATTGACTTGTTGGCGTCTACCATTATTTAAGATTAACTGTATAAAGTGCTGGTGGAATGAAATATATTGCATATATCATATAGTGCTAACTGTATAAAGTGCTGGTGGAATGAGATATATTGCATATCTCATATAGTGCTAACTGTATAAAGTGCTGGTGGAATGAGATATATTGCATACCTCATATAGTGCTAACTGTATAAAGTGCTGTGGAATGAGATATACTGCATATCTCACATAGTGCTAACTGTATGAATGTGATTACTGTGATGCTACTAGGGGGAGCGAGTAATGCTTTAAGCCCCTTTTTAGCAGCATTCTAGCAATGTCACAGCAGTGGACAATATAAAAAGGCTTCAAATATTGTACCGATGAGGGGAATTGAACCGAGATGTTCAGTGTGATGTACAAACACTTTTACCACTATGTTGCCCTACCACCCCTGATGCACTAACTCCAGCAAGAAGACGGGACATCACAGTACGCGTTACTCTGGACGCCTCAGCCACACCCCACCATACCCTATTTTATAGGTCAAGACATGTGATTTGATTTCCTGCATGAAGCACACCATTCAGTTTGAGGTACTTGACAAAATAGGTCTTAAATCCTCTTGAATCAAACGTCAGCCAAAGCAGTTTATTAAACAAACTCCAACTCTATATTATTATTTGTTTTCATGAATACACACTGTTTTCATGAATACACACTGTTTCCAGTTTGAAAACAGTTCAGTGGAAGTAGATCTGCCAACCATTTTATACTATCTTACACTTTACTTGTACAAGATTTAATTGTGGGCCTAAACAGTGTTATATTATTGGTTTCATAAAGTTTCATGTCAAAGACCTACAGCTCTGACATCATAGAAATAAACTGCCTATCAAAGCTCCTCTCATATACAATAAATTATATTCATAATAAATACCCTTATACAGAAATAACATAATTATTATAAATAGTGTTGTTTTGTCGCAGCCACATGTTGGGTATTTTACTATATATTTAGTTGAAATGTGTATAATGACCTATGATTACAAGTAACTAAAATTAGCAGTAAATTTGAGTTCGTTGTAAACAAAGTTTACTATATTTGATAAAATACAACAAATCTCAGTTGTAGTCTGTTTGGCCATTTTGGTAGTTCTACATTCCTAGTTTATAACATGCACTGTGCACATAATTCTTAAAAATATGACAACTATTAACAGAACAGAAAACATACACTGCTTGTGACAATGTTTTAATGTTGAGATATTGATAGGTAGACTGACTACTAGCACCTGCTGATACTGATTCAGTTATCAGGCTAGACTGCATATAGGACTAAAGACATGTTGACAGACACTACTGATACAAAATAATGTTAACTTGATTATGCAGATAAGATTTAAAACTTACTTAATTTTTAACTTCAGGTTGAAATATATATTAATCTCAAATTATTAACATGATTAATTTATGATTGCTTTTTAGAGATGATAAACACTTAATTACACTTATGGCTGAAAAGCCCATGTTTGTGGTTCTGATGTTAACAAGTGTGTGATATATTGTTAATGCCATGTACTGTCCAAGCAAATAGCATCAAACAGCTGGTCACATATACAACCTGCTGAGCTGGTCATAGGGGTCATGGAGTTACATATGTGACGTCTGAACACATGAACAAAAGTCATTCTCATAAAGGTGGGGCATACTTTTAACTTTGTAGTGGTTGCCAGTACAGTTTCTTCATACTCAAAGCAGTGTTTAAATATTGTGCAACTTTCCTTCAACGGAAAGCGAGCATAACGTGACCTCACACTGAGGTCAGTTACAAACAACTGCAAATGATATATCTGTGACACATCACTCCAGTTATTCAGTAATGAATGTGTACCATAGTAAAGTAAACAAGAGTATGTTTCCATGGTTCAAACAACTTTTAAATATACCTGTAAAAGACGGCAATAACTTGATCGAGAATTGATTAGTGAGTCAGTCAAATAACCACAGCTGAGATACACGCTGTTGTAAACTATAAAAAATCATGTGTAATGAAAACTAATAACCACATGATTTCATGAAAATGAATAACAGTTTAAAAATAACGAGACGGTTATAAATAGCCACATTAGACAGGAGCTGGTATAAACATGGCTTACAAGATGGGTCCAACACATGCTTTCTTGGCTGCAATGGACAGATTCCTGTATTAAGTTCTTACCGTTTCCCGGAACTTGAATATTGGTTCCATATCCCTGCACATCATTACTCAATGGCTCATCTTCATCAGCTTTCGTAACTGTAAATCTCACGGATGCCATAGTTGACCGAATAGGTGTGTACTAAATCCAACTTGACACTTGCAGAAAGGCACTGACTCACGTTCACTAACAGCAGAGCGTCGTTTCTATCTAAAACATTACTTAGATCACTTTTGAAAATAGATGTCGATGAAATATATTGTGGAGTCGTTAAATGAGTTGTGAGATTTCAATATAAAGATTTCTTCCCTCCATAGTTCAGATCTTAAACAAAACGACGCGATCTGTCAACGTGTATGAGATTTCCTGCTTCTCGACAACAAATGATGTTTACGACTCTGTACCAGTTACCTCCCTTTCTCCATATTTCATGGATGAAAAATTAATCGCGCCGGGAATTGACCTTATTTAGGCTCAATAGTTGCGCTCGTGCAAACACGTGAAGAAAACGGTGTAAGGGAAGTAACTCCAACGAAATGGATTATGCGAACTTAATATTCCTGCATTCTATCGGTTAACTGAGTTTATAACACGCTTAAATCTACATTGTTACAGCTGACAGAGGCAACACTGCAATAAACATATAATGTTGAACTTTGTATGTAGTACACTGTGATGAACAAAACGATGATAACATTATATTATATGTGGGATTACAATTTCTGAGTCAAGTACACATTCTAGTACTTTTTTTGGCTGAGCCCCATCCGAGATTCGAAATCACAACATCAGAGTCACGTACCTAATCGCCAGCACACAAAGTCAGCCGCCTAACCCGCTCAGCCACCGCAACTTCCACCAAATGAAAGTTGGACAACTGGTAGTCTAGACTGCAGGCTTTGTGTACCCCTCTGATAAGTGTGAATTGGCACGGCTCCCACGACCAAAATATATGTTACATTTGACCACTTTCTAAATGGCATTGTGTAATCATAACACGGCGATAAACAGTCTCTAAATATAATAAACTACGTTTATGACAAACAATTTTAGAATGAACTGTCTCTAACTACAATTAGTGGTCCCTTTCAGTTCGCTTTAACCAGGGATAATCTACAACAGGGATAGGTCTCTCGCTTGTTTTCTTAACCATTTGTACTAATTAACGTGTGCCTCGTCATGCTTCAGCGCACACAGTGACTTGGCTCGTTCCCAGCGCATCTTCAACTGTGTTTAACCAGGGAGCCTATCATGATTATAGGGGGAGAAGAAAAGCCCCTGAACATATGTCTCGGGTCGTTACATAACCAGTGTAGCCAAAATGGTGGCAGCATAGTATTTAAGATTGAGTCCGGTTTATTTTCAACAGCTGATTAGTTCGCTGAGTGTTGTAACAACTGAAATCCTACACGTGGAAGATAGGTTAACTATTTTGTCACTTCTTTTTAAGTCAAATAATTGGTATCAATGTCCGTATTAGGACAGTAGTGAAGTTTCAAGTCGGTATGTTATAGCTCACTGGCTTCCAATCTCGATTCACCGCGAAGATAGACTAAAGTGTGTCGATAAAACTTCTTTCACACATTCTTTTAATTTGTAGAAGGAAAACATGCTTTTAGTTGAAAGGTATTTGCAAGTAACAGTGACAGTTTTATGACTTAAAAAACGTTAGGGTGTAATTGAGGTGTGTGAAAAATATGACACTTCGCCGATCTTTTCTGATCCGCCACTGAAATGCTACACGTCGTTCTTTGAGTGTTTCTAGTTATTCAGATTTTAAACAAATACATAAAGTGTTGGAAAATAAGAGGTATATAACGTGATTATATACCTCTGAATGACTTCGATTAAACAATCACAATCCAGTATTTAGTGAAGTCATGGTAGAATTCCCATCATCAGTGGACAAAAACAGTTCTTCTCGAGAACCACCAACATTCGGCTGTTGCTGCATAATGTGCATCTACATGTTAGACTGACATTTCAAAACGGTCAAAGGTAACTGAAGCCCGACATGTAAAACCAGGGATGAAAAAAAAAACTTTGAGAAAAACGAAAAAACCCAAAAATCTGGAACCGTGTTCGCTCAACCTATGCAACACTACCTATTCTACTGGAGGGTTTACAGCAGTAGACAAGCATTATACACTGTCACACAAAAGTGTTTAAACGGAGTAGTGTCAACGGAGTAGGAGTATGTATGTATGTATGTATGTATGTATGTGTGTGTGTGTGTGTGTGTGTGTGTGTGTGGACGGACGGACGGACGGACGCACGCACGCACGCACGCACGCACGCACAACATTATGTTGTTTTCAAAGGATTATTTGAAAAAATGCCTGCCCCGTTTGTCGGCTTCTTGGCAGTCGTCCTGCCTCCACAAGAGTCGTCCTTGGTCCACTTTGTCAATGGAATGTGTTCTTGTCAGTCGTCCTGCCTCTGGGGGACTTCAACATCCAATTCTGACCCCAGGATGATGGTGCCCACGTTCCTAATAGTAAAGGTATATACGTATATATTTTTTTATATTATTTATACTTACTGTGTTTATCAATGCAAGACATATGCCTATGCGTGAAAAGGTTCAAACCTGAAACACCTGTTGTAACCTTGCGGTACACATCGTGGTAAACAAGGATGCAGTTTATGTTGTCTTCCAAAGATTGTTTTTGAAAAAAACACACAGTTGTTTGGCTGGGCGACGGTCCTAGTAATAAAGGTAAGTGTAGGTTTACACTGCTTTTAGCACATTCCAACAATATCACAGCGGGAAACATCAAAGTCTTGGCTTCAAACATTGTAAGCATAAGGGAAAACAAATCAGGGTAGTTTGATGCGTCACGAACGGAAGCTTTAACCATTAGGTTATTCGACGATCCCCACAGATTTAAATGCAAAACAACAATGTCGGGTCGTGAAAACAAGATTTATTCTGTAAATTAAACTGAAATATTGAAATACTTTACCAGCAGGTGGTCACACTCGGCCAGTACACTGCCCCTCCAAGTGACCATCCTTGAGTAGCTTTGTCTGGAAACTACCTACTGAAGGACGGAATGGTGGGTTAACACTAAGTTATGCCATCTATAGATAGCATCATGCAGGGCATGCACGAGGGGGCCCTATCTGCACTACCACCTACATCTACTAGTCAAGTGCAGTCAACATTGAGCCTACTGGGGGATGCTGAGAAAGACTGGAGCCACGAAGTGTGCCAACCATAACAAGCTGCTGTGTAGCTGTAACAACCATCCTGACTGTACAGTCAGTCCCTAGCACTGAACCTACTCCATAGTACAGTCGGCGGGGGGCTACGCGGAGAGCGGACGTACTATGGAGCCACTATGAGACCAAACTCATCCCGCCGGTCTCTCGGAAAGGCAGTGTACAGAAGTCCATGTAGAAGGGGGAGGAGGGACACAACACCAAATCCAGAACGTGCCAAGGTTCCTTCGTCTGAAAGAAATGAGTCATGTTTACGCATCAACAATCACATTTCTCACGTATTTAGATTTGTTAAATAAAAGCGAGTAAGTGTGGTTTTATTTCACTTTTAGCAATATTCCCACGGCGAGCATCAGAAGTGGGCGTCACACATAGAACCTAAGTAAGGACTCGAACCCTGACACTCAGCATGGCTAGCCAACACTTCAACAACTAGGCTACACTACCTCTCCGTTTACACAGAGAAAATAGTAACATTTTTTCCATATATCTACGCGGCTATACTTTGAGGGAATGAGTGTGCACTATATATTCATTAGACATTATAGAGAACAAGAATGTTTTCTTTGAATGCAAAGTCGGAAAATCTTGCCTGTCCGGTCCTCTGTAGGCTTCGTGTCAGTCGTCCTGAGGGACTTCACGACGTTCTGAGTCCAGGACGATGGCTTCCACGATTCTAATGGATTGGGTAAAGATTATTTCACATCACTGACACTGACTAATTCATCATTGACAGTCACTACCCAGCTTAGGATATCGTGACACCCAGATGTCGTGTTGGTCAACTGTCGAGTCGGAATCTGTCATGTAGCGAGGATTTGGGCAGCTCAGTAATGGCGTTCCAACACACATTCACAGCTACTCACACCCCGGACTCTAGAAAGCGACATCCAAGTCCAGTGATGTGAAGCTCAAAATGAAAACAAAGGTTAGACTATATGCACACCGCATTTAGAAGGGAATAGTAGAAATGCGAGACCAAAGTGTGAAGTCGAGAATGAGAAAACATTTGAAGACGTGTTGGAGGCGATAACTAAACTCACAGAGCCTTGTGATAGACGAAATGACATACTAGAAGCTCGACAGGAGAAAATGTCAGAAAAAGTGAAATTGATGATAGGTGATGAGGTAAATCTTTTATCTATCCACCACTGAATGGGACACCAACACCAAATCTTCATGGAACTTCACCACCATAGACACTGCAGGAGGAACCACCACATTACCACCACATAGGACAACTCCATCACTATGCGGGACACCTCTACATGGCACACCATCACGACATCCACCAATACATGGGATAACGCTATCATTACACTGGACGCCACAACCACATCCGCAATAAGGGACAGAACCACCACTACATTGGGCACTGCCACATCAACCACTACATGGTAGGCCACAACCACATCCACTCCAAAACGGGACACCACCACCACGGACACTACATGGGGCACCACAACCACATCCACTCCAAAACGGGACACCACCACCACGGACACTACATGGGGCACCACCACCACGGACACTACATGGGGCACCACCACCACGGACACTACATGGGGCACCACCACCACGGACACTACATGGGGCACCACCACGGACACTACATGGGGCACCACCACCACGGACACTACATGGGGCACCACCACCACGGACACTACACGTGACACAACCACTATCGATACTATATGGAACACCATCACATCCTGTACTAGATGGTTCAACGTCACCACTACACTCCCAACACAACATGGGAAACCGCGATCACTACAATGGACATCATCACAGCAACATGAGACACGACCACGTCTACCACTACACGGAATAGCACCACCACCCTATGGATAACACTACATCCACAACTACATGGGACACCACCACAACTACAAGGGGGCACAACCACACCTACCACCACCACCGACACTACATGGAACAACACCACAAAAGCAATACCACCGTCATTACCACCACGTGGGACACGATAACAACCACCGCTACATGGGATTCCACAACCACCAACCACTACACGGGACAGCACAACCACATCAATGATTAGACATGACACCAACACACCCCCACCCCACCCCCACCATCCACCAGTGCATGCGACATAGGCCGCGTCTGTGCTCTGTGTCTTGTCATTCTGCTTGAACAGATAGGCCTGATGGTCCAGTGAAAACAGTTTTTGCAGGCAGCATCATGGTACAGGGATCAAAGGAAAGAATGGCATGTGCAACGAACGTTGTTGAGAGAGAGAGAGAGAGAGACAGACAAAGAGAGAGAGAGAGAGAGAGAGAGAGCATTGTGATGAGTTCTTAAAGGTGCCCTATTCCTACCGGTCTAAAAAACAAGACGCTTGGATATTAATGAAAAAAACAAGACGCTTGGATATTAAATGAAGATTCCACAATCTGTTGTCCCTGTAGACAGTTTTCGTAAACAATCTCCTGACATCATAGACTATCAGTCGTATGACAGTGTGGCCATGCCATGTGAATTGCTGACCGGGTGTAGAACATAATCCGGTTCTAAAACAGCCACATATACGCTAGGGGGTGCAAATACATAAATACATAAATCACTCATTGGCATCGTTATAAATGAAACGCCGTCATTAAAACTACTCATTTCGATCTTAAATCGACCTTTTTGACAACAGTGCACAATTCTCAACCGCGAAAGAAATTTCCACCAATCAGGGCGGAGCGTCTCCGCGAGGTAATATGAGGTATAGATATGGCGGATTCATCTACATTTCAGGGGGTAAAATGTTTCGTTTCCAGGTTTGTACAAACCTAAAATCGCGACATCTGTTGTGAAAAATGAAAGCTATATGTTCTCACAATTTACCATCATTTAGTTTTGTCTCCTGCTTTGCATAGTTTCCGAGTTACAACCCTTGTTTTCATGGACGATTCTGTCAAAATCACTTGGTATTGCTAGGTTATAATCCGTGTTAGGTGGTATAAACCTACGTATACACGTTATTTGCCATCATTCACTTGATGAATTTATAACAGGTATAATTAGTGGTAACGGCACTGAGATTACCCGACAAAGGTCCCCATTTGGCATTTCTTGTGTCTGGATTGATCAAAGGATAACCGATAACACGCTGCTTGATTAATTTCTTTTATGCGGATTTAAATTACAAAATATCGGGATGCGGAAATATACCCAAGTAACCAGACTCAAAGGCGATGGAGACACACAGCAAGGAACTCATGACACCCGGGTTAGAATGGGGTTTTCAACAATTCGTGCTTGTCGTAAGGGGCGACTTACGGGATCGGGTGGTCAGGCTCGCTGACCTGGTTGACACATGTCATCGGTTCCCATTTGCATAGATCGATGCTCATGATGCTGGTCACTGGATTGTCTGGTCCAGACTGGATTATTTACAAACCGCCGAAATATATAGCTGGAAAATTGCTGAGTGCGGCATTAATTAATAAACAAACTTATCAACAAACATGTTTGTTCAGTGTAAACGAGGCGATTCGGTGGGTATCGGTTGGTCAGAATTCAATGATTTGAAAACATGGGCCGTTGTTCAAGCTATCAGTCACTGGCTTGTCTGGTAGAAATCCGCAATATAGCCGTAATATTAGTCACTGCTGTGTAAAATATACTTCACCCAGACTCTCACCACCCATTCATCCCGTGAAGATCTTGGTTAGAACTGGTATTCAGAAACCAATGCTTGTCATGGGATATGACGAACGGGATCGGGTGCTCGGGTTCTCTGTCATGCTATGAAATTAGACCCTTATGATGTCAAAGCAAATGTGAGAGCAATTCAAGCATCATCTTGGTTTCTTGCTGTGAATTTCCCGACGGTTTTCAATAATACAATGTTGTGATACCCTAAGTATAGAGGACCCGTGAAGGTCCCGGGGTAGAATAGGCCTTCAGCAACCCATGCTTGCCATAAAAGGCGACTCAGCTTGTCGTAAGAGGCGACTAACGGGATCGGGTGGTCAGGCTTGCTGACTTGGTTGACACATGTCATCGGTTCCCAATTGCGCAGATTGATGCTCATGTTGTTGATCACTGGATTGTCTGGTCCAGACTCGATTATTTACAGACCGCCGCCATATAGCTGGAATATTGCTGAGTGCAGCGTAAAACTGAACTCACTCACTCACTAAGTATAGAGACGACGTGAGTTTCGCATTCCTTGTGTGGTCATGAGCCAGTCCGGAATTGGCCACTAAGCGTGGATTATGAATAGACCCTCTTTAGCGTCAATATGCATATATATAGCGCTATACACTCAAGTAGCGTTTATATATAGCCTACCCACAGCGTTGTTAAAGCCATACAACAAACTGAACTGACATGTTGATACTGATCGCTGAATATTAAATTATTTTGTCTTTAAGTTTCTGACGTTTTAGGAACTTGAAGGGTGATCGATAGAATCTGTAACAAGATGAATCCACAAGACTGGAGATTATGACCTCAATTTGTGAAAACAGGATTGATTTTATAATTGAATGAATGGTCCCTTGCTCATCAAATTACAAGGATATTAATACCATATCAAATCTTATCCTTGCATCGACTTTCAATACACTGATGTAGGTCATGTCATTATTAGTGCGTATGGGCACCGTGCCCTAGGCTATTCGGTTTCCATCTTGATTCTAGTCTGATTCTAGTCTGTCTCACGGTCCTTCAATCTTATCATTTTTCTTTAACCCAGTTCTCTTTATTCTTGAATATCCGAAAGAAGCAGGTCTAGACTCTCCTCACGCCCATCTTACTGAGAGAACGTTTCACCTTAAGTGGAGTTGTATTTTCAAAGACAATTATTTACAATTTACAGTCTAAAACGTAAGTCTAGCTGGGAGCAGCAGATGTAATACAATTATTGTTCCTTATGGAACATGAGCTTGGGCCCTGTAACTTCAGGAAAACTCTGATTTATTGATTTATTGATCAAGACGATAAACTTCTTTTTCCGGAAAGTTTTGTTTTCACTTCAATAAATATAGGAGAGAGAAATGTTTACGTCAGCATCAGACGGGATTGAAGCTACATTTACTTAGCTTTGTTTTGAAAGGCGATAGGGATTCGAGATGATTATTTCTTGCAACACTAGCTGAAATGGTAGATGTTGTTCAAAGCACAGTGTGACAAGCAGAAACTGGATATTTTGCCGTGGCTGCATTTAACGCACCGGTCATTCTACTTCTGCTACTGTAGGGAATGGCACGCACACGCACACGCACACGCACACGCACACACATACACGCACGCACGCACGCACGCACACGCACATACACACGCACACACGAGCTGTTTGCAAGATATACGTGAGGAACTTGAATGCTAGGTTCCTAAATGTGAGATTTGGTCAAAGTATCGCGGTGATTTTGGAGATAAGGTCAAGGTCACCAAAATCAACTGGTAAGTGCAGATACATGACATAAATATCATTTGTGTGAATGATAAAGGTGCATGACTGATTCATATTCACTTTGCATACTCACCCAGTGTAGGCTGTCACCAAACTGGAAGTCCATGAAAAATCGAGTTAACAAAAGCATGAAAAGTGGTCGTGGTGAGCTTGAAGACAGGTCACGATTTCCCAAATCAACATGGTGTCTGTGTACTACCCCACTGTAGGCAGTCACAAAATTTGAACACATTAGTTTCAACTGTCCATGAGATATGACTTAACATAAGTTTCAACAGTGGTCAAAGTGTCGTGATGACCTTGAAGGTAAAGTCAAGGTCACCAAGAGCAACTGACGTCTGCATAATCCCCCAATGTAGGCTGTCGCCAAATGTTAAGACACTGGGCTAAAAAAGTTCACGAGATATCGAGTTAACAAGAATTGGGACGTACGTGCGTACGGTCGTACGGACGTACGCACAGACGCTGCTGAATACATAGTCCCCCGTTCCGCGTAGCGACGGGGGACAATAACAGTCACAAAACATGGGCCTGTAGACATCGTTTTCAGTGACATTTCTGAGAAGGGACTTTGTAATTATGCACTGACTGCTGGAGGGCTTCGCCTCCCTGTACACCCCAACAGGATCCACCATGGATCCATCCCGTCGGTGCTAATAGCCCTTAGATTCCGACATTTCATATTTTCAGTCCTCTCGTGGGGTTGGAAGCTTTGCCGATCTATTTTTATAGAGGAGCATGGTGATTGCGAAATTTCAAATTTTAAAAAAATACGAAATCAATGAGCATTCAGTATAAACTCCAGCAGCGAAGTTGCTACAGTTCATCGTGACGTCATAGACATATGACGTCACAATCATTTACCCTCATCTTCAACATGACATTTCAGCCTGTCGACTTAGTGAGATGGGGGTGTTGAACAGATCGGCATAAATTCCAAGGCAGTGAAGAAAATGGCATGTCACACCGACCCCGTGTCGACTTCGACATACCAAAAGGACTACCAGGTGAACCAGTTCCTGCCGGCAGTCAGGATGACCACCCTACCCATGTTCCAGCCCGGGAGGGAGAAATCCACGAACCAATGGAGGCCGAGCGTGAAGAAGGTGCCAGGCCCGCCGAGCTCGGTGCTGTTTGCACGGTAAGACTCTTCAAATAGTGGATCCGGACCCACTTTGATTATAATGAACGAGTTTGGTTTTACGCCGCTTTTATCAATATTCCTACAATACATTGTACCCATGTTGGGAATCGGATCCAGGTTTCCGGTGTGACGGTCAAACGATTTAACCACGAGAGACCCGTGAAGGTCCGGGCTAGAATACTGCCCTTCAGTAAACCCATGCTTGTCGTAAGAGACCACTGACGGGATCGGGTGGTCAGGCTCGTTGACTTGGTTGACACGTTGTCGGTTCCCCATTGCGCAGATATTTGCTCATGCTATTGATCGCTGGATTGTCGGGCCAAAGCGTGTATTTACACATCGCCACCATATAGCTGGAATAGTGCGTAAAATTAAACTCACTCACTAGCGAGGCTACCCCACCGCCCGCTTTTAATGACATTATAGTGATGATATACACTGTCTTCATTGGTTGGCATTATGACAGGGAGACGTGGGGATTCCGAGATTCTCGAGTAAAAAACATGGGAACCTTATTGTCCTTGTCGGAAGAGACGATTTAAGAAATGGGGTGGTCAGGGTCGGTGGGTATGTTGGTTGCGTGTCATCGTATAGATATTGCAAAGATCGATGTTCATGATGCCAATCAATGGATTATTTGGCCCGCAAGTCGATTATTTTCAGGACGACGTAACGTTGCCGTTCTATTTTCCATGGCAGCCACTATTTCCGTTAGTTCCGTCTTCCATTTTCACTGTATTACTCGCACCGCCGTCCCAATCGTCTAATTTGCTTTGTGTCCTGTTGTTCCCGAGGCGAGCACGAATCTTGTTGCCATAACTTGGAATCCCAGACTGCACCTGGTTATGGTTCTTGGTTTACCTGCACCATACTTATGATCGTCAACTGCAGTGAGTGATTGAGGTTTGGTTTTTCGCCGCCTTTAACAATATTCTAGCAAAATCACGGCGAGGGACACCAGAAATGGGTTTCATTCAATATACCCCTCAATCGAACCAAAGTTTTCGCTGTGACGAGGGAACGCTTTAACCAGACCAGACTCTTTGTATTTCCTACACTGGAATGACATGATGCCCACCACTAATCCTATCTCCATCATCACCACCACCACCAGCATCATCGTCGTCCACAACCGTCAGCCGCACATACTTGTCGTCATCATTGTGTTCCTCCACCATCAACCACATACTCGCCATCATCATCGACATTGACAAGTTTGTTTGTCAACTGTCTTAAAAGACGCAGAATAGTAATGTGTGTTCATGCTTCCTGTTGTCAGGTATGTCCCCAAAGATAAGAAGGCTGTCAGCCAGTCACGATCAGCTTCCCGACTGACACGCCTGGCCAACTCTGAGAGCGAGAAGCCGCGCGTGCTGGCCACCAAGTTCGGCCTCATGGACATGAACGAGGTGGAGCAGCTCGCCCACAAGCTCAGATGGACTCCGACCACCCTCGTGGCAACAGAGGAGGCACATCTCCCCATGCCTCAAGTAGGTACATTTTGTTTGTTGTTTTATGCCGCTGGCTTTCACCACGTTGCATGTTTCTATACCTGATGTACACTGATGCCAAAGAACGTATACATCGCTTTTGATAGAAGTTTGAAATGAAGCGGAAATGGTTATTCGATTGTGATGTATCAGATACGGGTATTGCAGTTCTCAGATTTGAAACCGAGAGATGCTAGGATTGATTATGTGCAACTGGGCCCTGAATTAGAAAATTAATGTCAATTCAGAGAACCAGTCACGGTTATATTGCTTCCTGATCGTATACGTGATTTGTTTGTGTTTGTTTGTTTGACGTTTAACGCCGCACTCATCAATATTTCAAGTTATATGGCGGCGGTGAATAAATTATAGAATCTGGACCAGACAATCCAGTGATCAATAGTATGGATATCGATCTACGCAACTGGAATTCGATGACCAGTTGCAAACAGGTCAGCGGGTGTGACCACCCCATAATCGCTTTTTACGACTGAAGACCCATTCTAACCCGGATGTAGATACAGACGCTATAAACAACCAATGGTGTGTGTAAAGTAATAGTTGGTTCTGCATACTAAATACCATACCAAACCCACGTAAAAACATGGAAATCTGATATTGACATAAGAAATATGATCATCACTTGGGACCCTTCTCACGCAAGATCAGCGAACCACATAACAGTTTAGACTCGGTATTTTGGAAAACATAGCTCCATACTTTACTTGAATATTTCAGATAGACACGCGTGCGAAGACGCTCGAGAAGCGCGCGGACATGGTCAGGTTTGACGTCCAGCGTTACGATGACCAGCCTCGGATGTGGCAACAAGCGGAACTATTCGATCGTTACCAGCTTCGTCAGCCTGTGCAGAGAGTTGTCTACCCTTATGACACACACAATGACAAAAAGCTACTGAAAAGGAGGTATGTTGACAAGGGAGCCATTGTATGTACGAATCGATACAACCTCGGTGATACCGTAACCTTACCTGTAATGTATTTTACACATAGTTTTTTTATTACACCACGAGGAAAGGTGAATATGTGCATCCTACTCAATCCATGCGTTTATTTTGATGAGAAACACAATGAGGCCATTCTTCACCAACCTTCATTTTGGTATAGTGACGTAACTATGACAGCACAGGAATGTCCTCGCTTATGGGGGTAATTTGATTGGACAAATACTTTTAGCGACACATATTTTTCAGTACGAATCGGTGGAAGCGGGTGAGGATCATAATACAAATATCTGGAAAACCGAGGATAGTGTGGACAGTAGAGAGGCAATGTTTGTTTCCCGACGCCATTATATGCTGGACAAAAATAGTTAGGGATATATGTTTAATTCATGTTTTACAGTCGGATGCGTACAATGGGTCCTTGTCCCATAATTATTATGATTATAGAATCTTTTGTTACTTTTATTTGACAAAAATACCACTCTGTTTTGTAAGAATGCGTCCTTTCCATGAGGCTATTCTGGCCAAGATAATATCTTTCCTCTGGTCATGAACCGATACTAGGTAAGTCCATTCGTTGGGAGAAAAAAAGACTATTTCACTTATCAAGTAAGTCTGTTCTTTGTTATATCGTGGAGACTCTAGCAGATTGTAGAATATCCCTGGTTGTATAGGAACTACACATGTTACAGGGGCAAGGAAGCTTCCAACCCACGTGATTCCGAGAAAATCAGGAACCTCGTGCAACAGGATCAGATTGCCTCAGTCTTGTAAGTAATGAATGTCGCTGTGCAAATATCAACATTTTTACGTTGATTAGAACAAATCGTCTACCTACAACACGTGCTCAAATTGTTAGAGAGGCATGTTTTCTTGAGGGTACTGAGAGGGTAGATTGTAGCGTCACAGATCAATATTCATGACCTTCAGGTCAAATCGGCTAACCCAAACTTGAAAATGCTCTAGTAAGTCGAATATCAATTTTGGACCAGGGTCAGACCTGAGTTGAGATACGCTTCTGATTTGTCATTGGTATTAGATCTCCGGGTCATGTTTGTGTTTGTAAAGAAATACATGTGTGTAGATATCTGACGTCTAAGTTGATGGAGCACCTGTAACGGGCTGGACTCGGCTGTATCAAACTTTAATAAATCGTGTCATTAAACACTCATTAACTTACGATGTATTCAGAATTTGATCACACGAGTTTATTGCTGATGTTAGTAAATGAAGCAATGATACGTCAGGGTCGAGGATGATGAAAGAGATAATACTTTATTCAGTTTCATGTATTTGTTTCTGTAACAGTATCGCGTGTCACACACACGCACATGGATAAAGACTGTGATGTGGGTCTTTTCTTGCAGTGTCCGCCATTGTCCGGGCTATGCCGGATACGTTCCGCGGGTGCCGCCAGCAGATCACGTGACTAAGCAAGCACCCAATCCCAGCATGGTTAGCACAATGAAGGCAACCTACAGGTACCTGTTGTCGGGTGTGCTTGATCTGGACGCGCCATAACATCCTTATCTATTCGTAACACTGGTGGTATCGAAACTAACCTTTAAGAAAGCCCATAACATATGCACTGTTTTGTTATCATAAACATCGGCCATATAATGAGGCTTATACACCTCATGTGTCACAGGTAGATATTTTTGGATGACCTACCCGTTTCATTGCACATTCTTTTCATGACCCTCCTCTGGAGACTGCTATCGGTCCTGGTGATCTTCCCCTGATGAATTCCCCGATCCTCTAACAGAAACCATATAAAGAACACCCTCATCCTTAACATACGTTGTTATCCTTGCATCAAAAGGTTAGCAGACATAGTCTTGATGTTCATGTCAGCGTCACTAAATCCAATCATATACTGACTGTATTACACGATGTACACACATGACTTAGGCGAATCCAGAGTTCTGGTCCATTTTGTCCTAAAATTTTGTTAAGTAACCACTGAAATTCAGGTGAAAATGAAGTTTTACCGTCCTTGTCAATAATGATGTATGCAAACATAAACAACATTTAACTTCTGTTTTCATTGTGTATATCAGTAAACCTGCTTCACATATTTCCAAGTTCTATACTTCTGTGTTTCTTTGTTTCAGAGTATTTAACGGTACAATGGTTCAGATTGACTTTCTTCCTTTCCTAGGCAGATTCCACGAGAAGAACTGATGAAGAGACGGTTCGCGAACAGCGGTCAGTTCTCGAAAGCGGTGACCTTGACCTTTCCCTTCAACCCTTACAGCAAGGTCGGATCCAGGAGTAACAATTCTGAATAAGAAGAAGGCAGCCATGGGTATCGATACCTAGGCTAAATTCCACATCGGAATGGCTATTGATGCATGTTTGAATTAAGTATACGGAAGGATATTAAAATTATTTCAAAATAAGGCCTGTTTCATAGTTATTAGTGCTTTGAGGATTGACGACCTTGCGGGGAACATCCGTGGTAGAATACGCCTTCAGCTGCTGATCACTTGATTGTCTGGTCCAGACACGAATATTTCGTGTAGCTGGAATATTGCCGAGCGGTGTCAATCTAAACTCACTCTTTTTTTTTTTACGAAACTGTTGCTCCATGCTGCTCTGTGCTGTCAACAAAACACTGAAGCTGATAACCAAAACATCTTTGCCTCAGTTTCCGGTTTGAGGGTATCCTGTGATAGTTGGTTCTTCATGTCAATGTCTGAGCTGCACACTGCAAATACTCCACTGACACATTCAGTCAGATGACGCAGCCTTGGTGAGCCCATCATACAGTGTTTCAGTGGAAGCAACAGTCGTCCAGAGAGTTAGATTGCTGATTTTGTGTGCTGATGACTAGATGCCTGACTCTGAGGGTGTGAGGTTGAAACCCAAATGACAATCAACCTATCTGTACTTTACTGAGGAAGTGTAACCGCAAATATAACATATGTTACATTTGACCTCTTTCTGAATGGCATGGTGCAATCACAGCAAAATCATTGCTGGAAAAAAGAAAGTACACACTTGTAAATTGGATGATCATAGTCTGACATTCCAAACATAGCCCCCAATGGCAAGTATGATACTCTTATTTAATACTTCACCATCCAATGAGTATTACCTGTTGTATTTAAGCCACCATCTACTTTTCATACCTTGCAGTAGTAGTATAAGTAATAAGGGGACGAGATACTACTTAAACCACTGCACTTGATACTGACATGATGTGTCCACTGTAATTAATCACTACCAACTCAAGTCTCATAATACCAAAAACATTCTGCATCAGAATGTTAGTCATCATGGAAGACACTTCAAAACAAATTTTGTTCAAACAAAAGTGTATGTACAACGTTTTTTGTGCAGTGCTGGTCCAGATACACCTGCATATGTTGCAGCAGTGACACAAGAGTAAGTGAGTGAGATTGGTTTTACGCAGACTTTAGTTATATTCCAGCAATATCAGGGCACATGACATCAGAAATGGGATTTACATATTGTACCCATGTGGGGAATCGAACCCAGGTCTTTAGCGTGATGAGTAAACACAACACCCAGGCTACCACATTGCCACTGCTGGTCAAGAGAATCAAGTGATGCTAAAGCACCTGCTCAGATATTTTCAAAGATCTTGTAGTGAAATAAATAAAACAACCTTGTGGAGGTTCTTGTTTAATTTTGTTTAACCAAGTATTATGACACAAACAAGACATTACACAATACAAACATGAAGACTGGTGGTAATAAGACATCTCATGATGCACACTGACGTTACAGCTGTTGTACAGTCTGAGGATGGACAGTGATTCAAACCTACAATAATTCACTGAGGCAAATTATTGTAATGTACCATGGTATAAATATCTAATTTCTTAATGTCCGGGGGCGACTCAGTCATCCTCTGCCTCTAAGTTGATATTGTTTCCAAACTTAGCATAAAGTTGAACTTTTAAATCGGAAAGAACTTTCTTGTGTGTCTCTGCCCTCTCTTCCAGTTCCTCTATGGCCTTCTGGGTACTTTCCTTGGCTTTCTCAATCATCTCATTGGCTTCTTCAACAGTTGAGCTCACAAACACTTCTCCAATCTGGTATGTAGGATAGTTAAGGCTTATTTTCATAGCTAATATGATAATGATTTTAATATTGATGCTGCACCCAGCAATATCTAAGCAATATCACAGCAGCCTGTATTTTATCAAATCTGGATAAGACAATATAGTGATTCACATAATAAACAAACCATAATTGCTCAGAACCTTAACAAATACTAATATTTTAGTACCTTCACATTTAATCACATCAACATACAAAAGGCTCACTTGAATACTATTGAATCAAGATTATTTGACTAAATATGTACATATATACCTATGTCCTGAAGGAAACGGGGATAGTGAGAGTAGGGAAGTTTCTATTGTATTCTGATTAGACTTTGACTGATATCGATTCCTATGGCAGAACATAGACATAACAGAAGTGGAAACTGAGGGAGTATTGGTCTGTTTGGAGAGATTCCTGAAAATATACTGAAAAAGGGGTCAAACTCAAGTCAAAAATGACTGGCATGTCTAGACTGCCTCAGTTCTAAAATAAAAATTGTTCTGGGCTCCTCTGCATGTTTAATCTTTACTACTAGATACATATATTTAAACAGAAAAAAACTTTACTTCTGCAACTAAATGTCTGTCTAATGCAATACATACAGAATACTACACCTATTGGACCTTATTCAATGATCGGCTCTCACAATTACATGATGTAGTACTACAGGTTCTTGCCTTGCAATAAGCATAAGACGGAAATGTAGTCATGTGACCCTGTCAGCAACATTCGAGATTCTTCATAGCGGCCATTTGATAAAGAACTTTTGACCAGTCACCGACTGTCTGAGTACCACAAATGCTGATTGTGTATGATGACACAATCAGCTTCATTGTGTGCCGTTGAGGCTTTTAAACGTTCCTGACATTATGTCAACTAGAGGCAGTCCAAATAATACATGTTCTTATCCAATGAACTTGAATCTTGATTAAAGGTTAAGTGGTTATGTTTGAGTGAACACCGGTCTATATAATATGATATTTTAAGGATATGGAATTGCACCATCTTCTTCATCTTGAAGCATCAGTTCATCAGCAGCATCCTCAAGATTTTGAAGATCTTTCTGCAAAACCAGCAACAAACTGTATCACATATGACTGAACATGCAAAAAATAAAATAATTACTTCAAACGCTTTATATCTGACAACATGCAAATGCATGAAACCAAGTATTTTATTTTGCAATGTGTATCATTAGTCCGATAGATATTTCTTTTTCTATTACTCAGAATGTAACAATGTCTCATTATCGATACAGGGTTGTAGTCAAAAGGGCCGAGTTAGTCAAAGTCAAATGAAAAGTAAAAATGGCCGAAAAAATAGCCAAAATATAAAACTTTGATAAATTTAATATTAAAATAGTGTAAATAGTATTTGGCTTGTTGTTGTGATTTTAAATGGAATCTGTATATGAGACTCAAATGTTTTCAACTGCAAAATTGTGAAGTGTCTTGACTCAGTGTCATGACTGACCTGTGTGGGATGTTTGTTTTCGTTATTGTTGCAACTTGTATATAAGATTTTAATCGAATCTAGTGCCAGAGTACCGGGAGCAGAGAGAACCCTAAATAATTGGCTTGTATTGCCCACAGGTGAAACACAGAAAGATCTGTAATTTGAGGTGTGTATTTTTACATGAGTTAATTTTGACTATTTGGATTAAGTTAATTAAATAACACCACAAGATAGCTGTTATAGTGTATAGTAAGTTTATTATATGGATTGCAACTTATCGAAAGTTTCCTGCCTCAAGGGTTCCTATGCACTGGTGAACGGATATTAAAGCATCTCGTTTGCTAGTGACAGTCAGTTAACTCAGTTATCACGGCACAGCAGTGGTTTGTGGGGGACATTCAAGATAGTTAAAAGTCCCTTCTACTCTGTACATGGACATCTGAAGGCCACTCAACAGATAAAGATGATGCCCCTCTATTTCATCCTCATATCAAGTCATGGTTCATGTCCTACCCTGTCTGCCCCAAGTGAATTTTGGACAAATGAACAGTGTGTAAATCATGAAATTGTGTATGTTGTGTATGAATGAACTACTATAAATTATGAATGAATGAACTTGTGTTTATTGTCAATGAAATTGTGTAGATTAGGAACGAATTAACTTGTGCAAATTACCATTATTATTTATGTTTATTATGTGAATGTGTGTTAATTAAGTAAATTATGAACTATAACATTTATATGTACTGCCATTACATGAAAACTTGGCTACATGCTCGGCCAATACGATGCCGTTATCATTTTATTAATGTTATGATGATACTATGTTTCAATGCTATGTGTGTCAATGAATAAGGTAAAATCTTTCTAAACTTGTTTCTTATGTTCAGTCCATTTGACTAGGGATAAGGCCATTTTGGCTTATTGTCACAGCCCATTTGACTTTCACCTCAGCACTTTTGACTTTTTCCACTGGCCCATTTGACTTGGTACTTCTCTGCCTTTTCCTCCTTCGGGTCATTTGCTAGTTCCGTCAATACAAACACTGAGGAAATTATACTGAATCAGACCATTTGGAGCTGATGCTGTTTTACCTTTTTAGTTGTAAGTTCTTCCTTTATATCTTGCAGTTTTGCATTGTGCCTGGCAAACTTGTTGATCTTTTGTTGATCTTCAAATGTCACTTGAGCATCTGAGTCCTTGAAAAAAAATGACATCTGTGTTAAGTCACCGTCACGAGTCAACAGTGCATCATCAAATGCTTGACATGTATTTAACATAGAACAATTTTGATTGTGTAAAAAGGGAAACAGGTCAGCACAAGAAACATTGGCCCCGAAACATTTTCTGATTTGATCTGAAGGATGTCTCACTATCTGAACACAGATATTTCAACGCTGATATCACACCATTTCTTGGTCAAGTTGATGTATCGTTCACGTTGTCAGGGTGAAAACTTCAACGAGTATGATTCCATCACCAACATCCTGGGTTCATTTCGAAAAATAGCTGTGTCGGTGTGTGGAAGTTTTCACCTAAACAATACTTAAATGCATTATGACAACAAGATCTTAGAGGCATATATTCGTTTACATAAACCATTACGATTTTACAATAGTGTCTCTCACCGTATCCTTCAAGGTAGCCATGCTTGATGTTTAGATCAGCAGTAAATACCTCAAAGTTCTAAAATATTCTCTTGGACATACCGTATTACTGCATAGACACATGACAGTATATACCATTTAATAACAATTGTAAGTACAAGAAAATATAAATTTACGACATCTTCAACTGTGATATATTTTCCTTTCCTATCACAATTATGCTATATATTTTATGCAGCACTGTTATGTTGAAACATGGCGGCTCCCATGGCAGAAATTTTGGTCGTTGTTTTGGGTAATATATTTACTCAGATTTGACTTACTATTGTGCCTATGTGATTAAATGAATATTCAGCGCTTATAAACCTGCATTTCATTTTCATTTTGTAGCTCTGGTGTCAGCTTGTACGGCACAGCTAGAACTGGATGACAGGTAAGCGAGAGTGATAGCAGCCGATGAAAAGATGGGCGTGGTTGTCAGTAATCGACAGTGTCACGAATAGAATTTTCAGATAACACTGTCATGGCTTCAGCATTCATTCTATCCATTGCTCAGATGTTAGAAAACCTCAGTTATCAAACACGATCAGTTCAGATCTTATCACTACTAAACAGTGCTGTTTACCGTTAGACTACTCGAGCTTGTCCATACGCATGTAAATTTCCTCTATTGCCACATCATGTTTGAAAAGCCAACCACACTTAGAATTTAGCTTCATAACGTTTACAAACACATCACAGTTACCATTGTCATCAAAAGTGAAATCTTGTTGCATTACACTCAGCCAAAAGACCTTGGTGATTTAGCATGATTTCTGCAAGCAATGTTGGTATATATGTGTGTATGCTGTTCCCATCCAAGTGTTACAAATCTCAACTAATACAACCTATTTCACAACGAACCAGTTAGGTTTGTGATAACAAAGTTTGATAACAAAGTTTGGATCTGAGGGGGTTGTGTCCCCTTCTCAATGATTCTGAAACACTGAAGCACCAATGCATGAACATGTATGCACAATGTTAGGATATCCTTTTCATTTCAGTGATATACAAGTTTCAAGTACATTTTGTCATCACACTAAAAGTATACATAATCTCTGGTGCAAGGATCTACTTTCCATTTGTGACCTATTCATTTGTGGAATGAGCCAAATGGCATTGTGACAGCACCGTGGCAGCCTTTAATCTGAGCATATGTCTGTCTTCACTTCATCCTCTCTCATTCAATTTCTTTTAGACGTGATTATGTCTGAAGTTTGCAAGTTCAATTCTGATGGATTTTCACAAAAACTGGTTACTTGTATCAATAACTTTTATCTTACTAGTTTTTACAACATAGATTGTTCTCATTTAAATTGTGGTGCTGAATTCTAAAGGTACTCCAAAAGTGCTTGCTTGTTTGAAGCAACAATATTTGATCTGTAGTGGTTGTAGATGGCATAGAGGAAATAGGGACAATGTTATGTATGTATATATTTTGATACCAAGATATTTACAATTGATATTTCAGATTCTTAGAGCAGAGAAAAGAAGGATTCTGGTTGGTGGAGGTATGATATTCACTGGACATAATAGATGTATATTCATTGCATATGAACAAATGAATGTTTGACATAATAATTTGTCAAATCATACTGGCAGTATTTCATCATTATGGAAATGTTTTAGAAATTGCAGCACTACACAGCTGATCCAAAAACATCATCCACTGATCTGCGACGCAACAAATTACTGTGTTGTGTTTGTCCTGCAGGCTTCTTAAACCTGTAGTCCTGGATTTGAATGACAGATTTTCAAACTAATCATGTTTCTTGGCTAGATTATAACTTACCCTTGCTCATCTATTTCTAGTGGGACTATCTTAGATTTGCATCCTGAGATGTGATATAACTAAAACAATATTCAGGGCAGTGTAAAACAAATTTTGTACATTTATGGACACTGTTTATCCCACTGCCTGTATTTCAGTTCTATGCTCCGTGGTGTGGTCACTGCAAAAAGCTGGAGCCCATCTTCCATCAGGTGTTCCGGGAACTCAGGAGCACACCAATCCGGGTTGGCAAGATAGATGCCACAAGGTTCTCAAGTGTGTCCTCGGAGTTTGATGTTCGAGGCTTTCCAACAATCAAGTTGTAAGTACAGAAAAAGTGTTGGTTAATCTGTTTGTTTCTGCTTTGACCTGCATGATTTTCATAATCCTATAATTCCTCATATGACTTCTCAAAGATGCAACTGAACCATTGATGATATGCGTTTTTTGGAGTTGTCTCCCTTTGACTTCATGTGACAGTCTCCAGAGAGTTATCACATGTGTAAAGATGAATGTTTTGAAAGTTACTTATGCAACTTGTCCTTATATTTGTCCAGTTTTCATTTTATCTGTGATGAGAGTGCTTCATCATGTTCATAGGGGTACTTCTGTAAGTGTTTCTTTTCCTGCCAGAGTTTCTTAATAAGAGTTGCCGAAATTTATCTCTATGTTTTTGTAAGTTTTGTCCTCCTTCCATTGTTTCTCAGTGCTGATGTGTAATTAAGTTTCAGTGGAGATAATGTCTACACCCACAGAGGAGACAGGACCAAAGAAGATATCATAGAATTTGCTCAGCGGGCACAAGGGTGAGATGGTTTTAAAGGACATATAAATCTTTGTTTATGGATGACAATTTCTTTGTATAATAATGTTTGGGTAGAGATCATCATACCATTGTCAAGCTGGACAACATTTTAAGAATCTATTCCAAAACACTGCATTGTAGTATAAATAAGTTGTCATCTATAAATGTCTTGCCTTTATGGTTACTCACCAGCTTCTGAAATGACTTTTAAAGAGATCAAATCTCAATGCTGTTTTGTTTGCATCACAATAGAAAATCTAAATGACACATTCAGGAGTTGACACTCATGAATATACATGAAGTTACAGTGAGGTACATGATGTTTAGGCGAATGTTGTGAATGGGGTAATGTGTCAGTGATTACGCTGCTTTCGTATGCAAGAAATTGTAGAGGTGGAATCAAGTCATACATGAAGAACCGAAGTCCTGAGAAAATTTCTCTAGCATGTGGTTGGGTTGGATGCATCTGGATGCATTCTAAGGGTAGTGATAAAGAAAAAAAGAAAGTACTGTAACACTGATGATGATGATGATGATGATGATGATGATGATGATGATGATGATGATGATGATATATGAGGCATGTCCCAAAAGTGGTCAGCCTCACTATATACTTGATGTCCAATGTTGGAAAAGCTGCCATTTTATTTTGAAGGAATCATTAGCAAAGGCATATCCTGAATTTCACAAATGTGGTTAATGTGATTAACGAGGAATTGTCATCACATCACATTGCAGAAAGTGAAAAACAATCTGTCATTTGTACATCTGTACCTCCTTGATGATGGCATGCGCTCAGATAATATGATATGAAATATGTTCAGTATGGTGTGGATGACTTCACCTCATAATCACCTTGTAAGGAGTTGGATGCTTGATTTATATTTAGAAGAGGCTGTTTTTAAAGGACATCCCCATTTTAATCTTTCAAAAACAATTTGTACAGATACTGAAGTTGGCACTGTTTTTAATATGTTGAGAGCTGACACTTGATGATTCATTTGTTTGAACTCTGGTATCATGCATGTATAAGTGAAAACATTAGAATAAGTCATGTCCTCTTGATTAATTCTTCTGAAAGTGGGGAGTGGTAGTGTCTCCAAAATAAGCTCTGTCAGTAAACATCATGAGGGGAGTCGCTTTAACAGTTAAGCGATTGTAGTTTCAAATTGCATTTTATGCAAAGTAATATCTACGTTTGATTCTAGAGGACTTCTGTTTATCTCAAGCACACAAAATGTTTCTTTCAAACAAAATGGGGATCGTGAGGTGGGAACATGACAAAAACAATTTGCTTGAGTTTGCAAGATAATATGCAGGAAAATGAAACATAAAAACAGTTGCATTTTCATAACTGACCAAGTGAGGCCAACCACTTTTGCGACATACATTGCAGCTACCATGCGGCAGATATAGCTGCCTCTGATGATATACCATGCACTTATAATAAAGTAGCGACTGATAATCAAACATACATTAGCTACCATGTATAATGAAAGATACCAATTATAACAAAGCTTACATTCACATAACATTACCCCTGCTGCTGCTGCTGCTGCTGCTGCTGCTGGTGATGATGATGATGATGACATTTCTGCTACTACCGATGTGATGTCAATGCATTTTTAGCATTTTTGTCTGTTAAATGCTGATGTGAGAACCTTTAAAGATTTAATGTGCAAGGAGTGAGTGAGTGAGTGAAGTTTTACGCCGCACACAGCAATATTCCAGCTATATGGCGATGGTACTGTAAAAGGCAGTGGGTTGGTTTATGTTCATTTTCATTGCTAATAATACATGCTGGAAGTAATGCAGATGTACTATGTGTATGAAATACTTTCAGGAATGGAATAAGAATAAAAAATATCGTGCCACATTGTTCATGATTCTGTTTCAGTCCCGCGGTGAGGAAGCTGGCCAGTGTTGGGAAGTACAATGAGGCCAAGAGTAAACATGCTGACAATGTCTTCTTCCTGCATATTGGTGAAGACGACTTTAACGAAGAACTCTATGTGAGTACTATTCTGTGATGACGAGAACTTATTACTCCATCAAAGATGTGAACACTGTGATTTTGGCATGATCAGTGCACTAATTGACACTAAATTCTGCCAATACTATCAAACTCAGAATCTTTCACCATTCTTATGAAATAATTTCCGCATCAAATTTTCAGCTTCCTACCTTGCAAAATGTGTGCTTATTTTATGAGTGTTTCAGTCATTTTCTCCATGGACAGTCATGGTAAATAAACTCAATACATTCTCTACTTCTGTATAAGAATGTTAATCACTTAATTGTCTGGACATATTGACAGAATGTATTGTCATTCAACAGGAATGTTGCTGAGTGGCCATCAATGTCAGACAGCAATCAAATCCTGTTTGGAAGAATTGAATCAATAACTGTATGAAGTCTTATTATGATGAAAACTGTTTTGAAAGGAACTATTTGTATGAGATAGGTGTATGAATATGTACATATGATTTATGTTTTGTGCTTTCAGCCCATGTATGCAACAGTAGCAGAGAAATATATAGTTCAAGGGTATTTCTACACTGGGTCCAGAAATATACTGCCAGAAGCCCTTGTAAGTACCTGTTGGAAGAACATCTCTTCAATATTATCACAGTGACTGTAAATTCACTGATGTCCAACAATATGTCACTGACATGTCATCATCAAGATAAACCAGACTCCACACTTGATAATTTACAGGCTATGGTCACATTGATAAACATTTGTGAAGATCCAATTAGAATTTATTTTCAGCAACCTGTGATTGTCTCAAGAGTTGACCAACAGATCAAGCTGTCAATCTTGCTGGCCTGGTTGACAATGTTAGTGTATCCCAGTTATGTAGATGGATATTGATTCTTGTTTTGTTGGAATGACTGGTCCAGGCTCATTTGCTAGTAGACCACTACCTTATAGCTTGAATATTGCCATGTGCTGCTAATAAACTAACACAAACAATGCTGTGGTATTGTTAAGTGTAGGGTGCAAAGTAAAGAAACAGAAACAGAGAACTGCCATCTGTTCCAAATTTAATTAGAAACTGATGGAATTTGCAAATATCAAAACAATAGAAAATACAATAGACAGCAGTGACATTCCTGGGTGCTCTGTGTTTAAAGCTCCCATTTGTGGCCCAGTCTTCTCTGGTGCCATAGTTCACTATGCATAGTTATCTCCCTTAGGCATGCCAGAGGCCCATGTGCATGATATGCTTGTGGATTCAAATCCCGATTCAGATTGACTGTATATTTCCAGGGGTATCAGTTGCTCAAATTGTAAAGGTCTGAGACTTGCATTACTTAAGGATATTCTACCATGTTTAGTTGATCTGCCGTGATAGAATCGGTTTTTCAGTAACCCATGCTTAATCATGAGTGGCAACTAATGGGAATAGGTGGTTAGACTCGCTAACTTGGTTGACACATCATTGTAAGCCAGTTGTGTAGATCAATGCTGTTGATCACTTGATTATTTACAGATCGTCGCCATTTTTCTGGAATATTGCTGAGTATGGCACAAAACTGAATTCACTCACTCTTTTACTGATGGTATCTGAGGATTGGTAGGTTAGCATAATGGTGAAACTGTTCGCTTGTCATGCTGGCGGCCCATGGACACAGTGTGTGACGCCCATTTCTCATGGTTTGATTTTCCACTCAAAAACAGGATGTTACAGATGTTTACTCCTATTTATCCTCTGTTGTTTTTTGGGATTGTTGTTGGGGGCACCTATTTGTCCTTTTTTGCTCTTGGGGATGATTGTTTGGGATAGTTGTTGGTTACCATTGTTGGGAACCATTATTGAGGATTATTGTTGGGGACTGTTGTTGGGGACCATTGTTGGGAACCATTATTGGGGATTATTGTTGGGGACTTGTTGGGCACCATTGTTGGTGATTGTTGTTGGGGACCATTGTTAGGAACCCTTAGTGGGGATTTATTGCTGGGGACTATTGTTGGGAACTGTTGTTGGGCACCATTGTTGGGATTGTTGTTGAGGACCATTGTTGGGAACCATTTTTTGGAATTATTGTTGGGGACCATTGTTGGGAATTATTGTTGGGAATTATTGTTGGGGACTGTTGTTGGGGACCATCATGAGGAGGTATTGTTGGGGACTGTTGTTGGGGACCATTCTTGGGGATTAATGTTGGGGACCATTCTTGGGAACTGCTATTGGGGATTATTGTTTTAGATTGTTGTTGGGGACCATTTTTGGGAACCATTATTGGGGATCATATTTGGGGATTGTTGTTGGGGACCATTCTTCGGAACCATTACTGGGGACTTTTGTTGGGGATCACTGGTGAGGATCAATGTTTGGTCATTTTGATGAAACAGAACATCCTCAAGCTCCATACCGCAATGTCTCATTTCCCACTGGAAACTAAGGCATTTGTCACACACTGCAGTTAAACCTTTCAAGGACAGCAAATTCTTGAATGATGGATTATTTCACAATTTTTGTTAAAAAATTATTTTTAGATGGCCATGCTTGGATTTCCTTTTCTCAACTGACTGATATCTTTACACTGGGATAAATAATTAGTGTAATGTACATATCAAATATCATGGAGACCCCTGATGCAAAAACTTGGAAATCTGATATAAAACCTGACTCATTCCCAATGATATGTTTTCCACGTCTGTTCTTGGAATGAATGATAGTTTTACCCCAACAAAAAAGTTGAGAAAAATTCAGTCCCAGCACTGAGTGTATTTTTTAATAAGAGTTGTCTCCCTTGATTTGTTGAGCCATCATATCACCATATTTGCAACATCAAGTCACGATATTCATGCATACATAATGATCTCAAGAGGGGTCATATTGACTCTATAAGCAACTGGAGTACAAGGCCACAACTGTACAAACAATTACTGTTACTGTCGAATCATGCTTTTGATTTTTTCCCCTTTTTTTATTTTTTCAGTTTCCATATTTTGTTGAAACAATATTTTTGGGATCATAACCAACAGTGAATTATTGCCTTGTTTCAGTTAAATGTAATTAGCTGTTTGCTTTTATTGTTGTATTTTCAGTAACGAAGAGTTTTAACTGGGGTGTTTAGTAAAACTGCAGCTGCTTCCAGAGCTCCATCAATTTTGTTCAACAAGTAAACAAAAGAACACTTAGAGCCTGTAAAGCTGTTTGTCGTCATGGTTTCAAATGCTTTTAGTCATATTTTGGTGCAGATTGTCAAATAGGGCTTAGACAGATAGCTGACTGTCAAGTTTCTTTCATGTATTTGTAGCTGGAATTTTGATGATATTGTCAAACATGAGACTCAGGTCCTGATTGATTTTCCAGCTGTTTACTGCTAGTTCTTCTTGTAGACCACTTTACTTAGCTTTCTAGGCAGCACTTTATGACAGCAGCACATTTCATTATGTGGACCAAACAAAACTACCATCATCACTTTATTCACTAAATACCACCATCAGTATCACTTGATTAACCAAACACCACCAGTATGACTTGATTGACAAAGCAAACACCACCAGCATCACTTGATTGACAAACTAAACACCACCAGCATCACTTGATTGACCAAACAGCCCCAGCATCACTGGATCGACCAAACAGCCTCAGGATCACTTGATTGACAAAAAAAACAAAACACCAGCATCACTTGATTAATCAAACACCACCAGCATCACTTGACTGACAAACCAAACACAACCAGCGTCACCTGATTGACCAAACAGCCCCAGCATCACTTGATTGACCAAACAGCCCCAGCATCACTTGATTGATCCCAGCATCACTTGATTGACCAAACAACACAACCAGAATCACTTGATTGACCAAACAACCCCTGCATCACTTGATTGACCAAACAGCCCAGCATCACTTGATTGACCAAACGGCCCCAGCATCACTTGATTGACCAAACAGTCCCAGCATCACTTGATTGACCAAACAACCCCAGCATCACTTGATTGACCAAACAAAACAACCAGCATCTTGGTGACCAAATTGCTCCACTAACGTTATCACATGTTTTCCTATCTTAGTTAAATGATGACTTTTCCAATACTGAAACGGGTGCTATGATCTTTATGAAAGGCATAACAATATAGAAAATTCACGATCTGAAACATATTGTGATATCTTGGAACAATTCGATTCTATGCTTATCATGAGAGGCTATCTGTAATGATGTTCTGTAAAATATATATATTTGATAGCTAGTAACAATGTAAATTTTGATACAAAAATCAATTTCTAGTGAAAATTAACAATTATAAGGTCAGTGGTACATATCATGATACCCCAAAGTTGTTGAAATGTCTATTGTCAGATTATTGATTCTACAGTGTATTGTCACAGCTCTAATTCCTACTCTCTACAACTAGTTCATGTAAGTTTAATTTTGTTTGAAGTGTCGGTTAGATCTGCTCAGATATTCCCTCCCTTCTTGGTGAATTCACAGCCAAGCATTTTCTCAATGATTCAGCAAACCAAATTCTTCTTTTCATGTTTTCAGGTTAAATACTTAGTGATCATTCAAGAGTTTTCAATATGCAATTTCTCATGATGAAATAATTGAAAATCTGTTAAAGCTGAGCTTTTTAAAATTTCCAACACGATTCTGCAATGGTGAACATAATGTTATTCCATAAACTCCATTTTGTGTCTGTGTTGTTTACATTTCTATGCTTTTATTGCTAGGACATATGTTTTTAATCAAAGTAGACAGGTCTGTGTTTGTGAAAACAATTTTGTTTTCCGCAGGGATAAGTCAGATCTTGTTTGTTTGTATTTCATGGGGGTGTGTCCTTCCTTAATGGAGATCCTTTGGGGGATTTAGAAAGGAGTCTGTGTAAAATTGGTTGGTTGGTTTGTTGTTTAATGCTGCACTCAGCAATTTCCCAGCTATGAGGCAGCAGTCTGTAGATAATCAAGTGTGGACCAGAAAACCCAGTGATCAGTATTATGAGCATCGTACTATGCTATTGGATGTGGTTGAGGTAAAATGGGGTTTAACATGGCACTTATGAATGTTTTGCTCATATGATAATATGCATCTGTATGTATGTGTGGCTGCTTGTACAAGCTCAAATGTAAGCTGGTTTTATTGAACTAGCTCACTGAGATACCATGCCACATGAGACCCCCAGCTCAGGCCCATTATGTTGATTCCATGCCAACCAGTCCTTGTACCATTTAATGCTGAACCCCAGGCAGGGACCAAGTATCATACTTTAATGTCTTTTGGTATGAAACGTCTTGGGATCAAACATTCGCTTTTCGCTCTCTGGATGGACACTCTTACCACTACACCATGAAGGTGACCACGCTATTGGGATATGATGACATGAATCAACCAAGTCAGCGAGTGTGACCACCTGATCCTGTTATGACAAGCATGGGTTGCTGAAGATCAATTCCAACTGAGATCTTCATGGGTTTAGGTAAATTACCATTGCATCCAGGAGAAACTCCAGGGTAGTGACACTTGACATGTTCAGATGAAGTTTTACATCCTGAGAGTTCATGAATTTTGTTTTAGATCTCCAAGAAATGAATTTGATGTTTTATTAGATGAAACAAATTTGATGAAACAGCTGAAATATGGAGTGCCTTTTGCTAATTACAGATTTTTTCATTTTTATTTTTATTGGTTTCCATTGAAACAATTTGAACTTAGTCTCAAAAGAGAGGGGTGACCATTTCTGGAGCACAACTCAGAAACCGTTCACTATCTTTCTACAAGACTTGACATATATATTAAATAGATCTTGAAGTAATGAGTTTTGCTATTTGCAGGTTTTTGGCATTTTTATTTTTGTTGGTTTTCATGGAAACATTTTGGACATATTTTCAAAAGGGAGTGAGTGAGCTTAGTTTCAGGAGCTCAATTTGAAAACCATATTTGCAGTTTGTTTGGAATTTATATTCTTCATGATTTGGACTTAGTGACCCAAAATCAAGTTTGACTTTAAATAACTGTCACATAATTTGCTCTTTCAAATTTATGGTGACTGGGGGGATTTGGTATCTTCTGGTGACTCTTGTACTGAAACAGCTGAAGTATGAATTGAGTGGTGTACCACTTTCTTTTTAACAGCTGAAATACGGATGTAGCTGGTGCACATGTTTTGAAACAGCAGGAATATGAATGAATTGGTGTTCCACATTTTTAAACAGCTGAAATATTGATGAAGTGGTGTCCCACATTTTTAAACAGCTGAAATATTGATGAAGTGGTGTTCCATTTGTTTTGAAACAGCTGAAATACAGTTGAAAGTCATGTTCCACTTATTTTGAAAGAGCTGAAATATTAATGAAATGGTGTTCCCCTTATTTAACGGCTGAAATATGGATGAAATGGTGATCCACATGTTTTGAAACAGCTGAAATATGAAGTGGTGTTTCACTGGTTTTGAAACAGTTGAAATATGGATGAAGTGCTGTTGCACTGGTTTTGAAGCAGATGAAATATGGATGACAGTGGTTTTGAGCTTGTTTTGAAACAGCTGAAATATGGATGGAACTGGTTTTTCATTTGTGTTCAGGTTTTACTAAAGGCTTAAGTTTGATGAACATTGAAGAGAATCCATATCTTATGTGTAGTCAACTTCTTTATTGCAATGTGTGTGATGTTTCGGTGTAGGTACTTAGTGCATTTACTTTATACTGGCATCAGTAGCTAAGTAACACTGAAACTTCACACTCATTGCAATAAAGAAGCTGACTATCCTTAGGACTTGGTTTTCCTTCATCTTTACAATTTCTAAAAATGCCCTTCAAAACAATTGGTGCACCTTACGACTGACATGATTTTCATAAACATATGAGCTGAAATGTATCATGGCTTCAAAGTGGTCATATTTGTAGAGCAAGACATTTCCTGAAAATGTGATTCTTACATGTCACACAAGCAGCAATGCTTGTTTGTTTGGCAGACATTTGCTTGTTTTGTTATTTGTTTCCATTATTTATGGTGCTGTTAAACTGTAAACTCTTTCAAATTTTGTTTGTGGAAATTGTTGATGGTTGGTTGTGTTTGGAATGGATGGTTGGTAAAAATAGCAGCAGAGTTTCTCTTTGAAGTCTTCTTTGAGATTTCTGTTGATGGTATAAGTTTTCCTTGTTACGTGCTTGCTTGAGCGTGATTGGCAAACAGCAGGTGAGGTTCCTGCAGGGATGAAGGACACTGACTGATGTCATCAGCTCCTTCTCCGGTCATTGATCTGCAACTTTTTCTTCAGATAAATTATTTCTTGTGTCAAACAGGACATATATGGGACAAAGTGAATGTTTCCTGTCAGACAATCAACTTTTTACATGATCCTCTATAAGAATCACCATCATCCCCTACTTCTAAGTTATCAATGGTCCCTTCCTGCTGAAATAAGGCAATTACTCTCTAAGTTAAGTTTGGTTTGGCAATGTTTTGAACAATACTTACTTCATATCACCAGTGTCTGTTTCAAGTATAAGGTCTGGACTGTTTGCTGCTTTGGTCAACAGAATCATGGGAATATTTAGAGAATCACTCTTACAGTATCAGTGAGTGAGTGAAACATATTTTATATTTGGGGTTACACTTTCTTAGTAAAGTACAGATTGTAGTACTTTTGTTGGGTTGAAACCCAGCTGGGATTCAAACGCTTACCTTCAGAGTCAGGCATCTAATCACCAGCACACTAACTGCCTAACCCACTCTGCCAAGGCAACTTTCACAAAAAGAGGAAGTTGGACATCTGTTAGTCTAGACTGTGGACTTTGTGTAATATTTAGCAATATTCCAGCCATATAGACCTAAAAGATGCTTCTCACTGTATGTTAGATATGGCTTCTTTTCTCAGAATAACCACATTTGAGGTTTTTGTTTGCTCCAAGGTTTATTATTTGTAAGTAAGACCTATCTCCGGGTTTTACATTTAGTAAGTAAGACCACATCTCCTAATTCTATATTAACCTCAATATTTAAATTCAGATGATATGTGAATGTTTGAAATCAATTTAAAAATATCATCAAAGATCAACTTTAAAGTGCAAATATTTTCTCCAGTAGGTATGGAACTGCATCTGATAGGTTATTAAGGGCCGACAAATATGCCAGGGTTGAATCATCTGTTTATAGTTAGGCCTAGTGTTATTAAATTGATTTTTCCAGCACTTCAGTTACTGTTATGTAGCTTCATTATATGATAATCTAATTGGCCATCATTGATGGTTTATATGTATTATAAAGCATTCATCCCTGGTTATGGTTTGGAAAGTAAGCCCTGGACCATCAGGTGGAGAGAAGTAACATCTAGAAGGTGATATAATATATTAACTCACTCACTTTTGGAAACCACAGCCAAGGAGTCATGCTTAATCACTTCAGAAATGGACTTCACATATTGTATCCATGTGGAATTGAACCCAGGTATGCCACCGCCCCTCTTAAAATTTTGGATCGCTTGGGCATAAAATGAATGAATAAAATGAATTAAGAAAGATTAACTTATCTTATGATAATCAACAAATCCAAGCAGGTCTTTAGTAACCTGATAGTGCTTTGATAAATGTTGATTGTGTTTTTTTGGTTTTCAGAAGGTAAAATTGAAAGGCTATCCATCAGTGGTTGTTTTTAAAGATGGGACTTATTACGAATATGAAGGTATGTTCTGATTACTTAGTTTGTTTTGCATAAAATGTTCTCCTTTTGTCTGTGAATATGTTGAACTTAGATCTTGTGCTTTAGATTTCTTCCCATGGCCAGCCAAGACTATGACAGAGTTGTGTCCCTTGTGAATTTCATGAACCTGTGAATCAATTCCTAAAACTTCCACTTCACTCTCTGCCATAGTACTAACTTACTGTATCAAGGGAAGAGTTTGTCTTTGCCATGATTAGTAGACTGATTTGGAATCTTTATATTGACCAGATGAAGATGGCGTGGCACGGAAGAGCTCATTGGACAGATGGGTGAATCGGGAACGTTTCCCAGCATTCCCCCGTGTTGCTGGTGGTGGTCTGAATGAGATGGCAGACTCTGGCAAGTTGATGGCCATCACTGTGGTCAACCTTGAGGAAGAGGAGTTCAAACAGGAAAACAATAGGTGAGTGTTTTTTTTGCATCTCTCTCATACTTCGCCCCCATCATTGTGCACAGTGCGTGACTTCTTGGCGAAAAAAAGGTTAATACGGGGCAAAATCTCACATGCTTCTTTTCAGGCACTTGTGACCAGAAGGTGAATACTGGTCAGTATCTCACATGCTTCTTTTCAGTCAGTTGAACAAAATGTGGGCATTAGATAGCTTCACATGCACATTCAGTTCATCTAAGTCATTAGGAGATCATCAGAAATCAGATAGAACTTCAGAGTGACATTTGGGTGTCTTTGTGGCACTCTGCTGACATGGAGTTATATTCCAAGGGAGATTCCTGTAAAATTGTCCCTTGGTCAGCCCACACCATACTCTTTCATACAGAGGCACTGACTCAATCAGTTATTTTTGTTGTCATTTCTGAGTTTTGACTGCGAGACGTGATTATGACTATGTGATACCTCGTGGGAGGCCATGCTATTTTGGGTCAGAAAGTGAGGATGAGTTTCTTGATCCCACTGGCTGTTTTTTCCATAATGGTAAACAATCTCTGTGAACACTACTCTGGGCCAATAACTAACATGTCTTGGTATGTTGTGGTTCCAAACGACCTAGAACTCAACTCTCTCGTTCCTTTCACTCACTCACTCACTCACTCACTCACTCACTCACTCACTCACTCACTCACTCACTCACTCACTCACTCACTCACTCACTCACTCACTCACTCACTGAGGTGACATGCATATTCTGTGATCATGTGCTGTTTCTGTTGAGTTTCGGTACTGTTGGACATGATCACAACCACAAGACAGAGTAGATCACTATTGCGTCTCAGGAAGGCCTGTGACACTGGCTGAACATAAGTGTTTGCCTCATCAGCAAGGCTATAGCTATTCATAGGGAGACATTTCCCAAACGGCTGTGGACCTAGAAAGATAGTCCGAAAAGCGTGATGTTAAATATCCCACATATGTCTAATGCCTTGCACTTAAGTGGCATGAAATTATATGAACAAGAGCAATTAACCACATGGGTAGGGTGACGCCTGTAGATTATTCCAAAGAGTCTGACGTCAAATGGCATCGTTATGAAATGCTGCCACATGCTTCTGTTTGGGATTGTTTCATGTTGTCATGTTCTTAGCACTATGCTTTTCCTTCATAACGGTTTTGGTTGATGTTTAACATTGGACTCAGCAATGTTCCAGTAGGTCTGTAAATAATCAAGTCTGGACCAGTCAATCCAGTGATCAACATCATGAGCATCTTAGTACTTGCTGTCTGAACAAAAGTCTAATGTCATCCCATTACTGGTTAGAAAGATCATGGCAGTTGGAATGTGTTTTATAATCATGCATCTTTGAAAAAGTTCACGTGAGACGAGGCACCTAATCGCCAGCACACAAAGTCAGACACCTAGCTCACTCAGCCACCGCGACTTCCACAAAAATGGAAGTCGGACAACTGGTAGTCTAGAGTGCATACTTTGTGTACCCCTCTGATAAGTGTAAATTGGCATGACTCCCATGGCTGAAAGCTATGATTACTTAATGCCATTTTAGAAAGTGGTCAAATGCAACATATGTCATATTTGGAATTTAAGTTTCTTAGTAAAGTACAAATTCTAGTGCTTTTTGGGTTGAGTCCTATCTGGGATTCTGACTTTGTGTGCTGGCAATTAGGTGCTTGACTCTGAGGGTGCGGGTTCGAATCCCGGATGGGACTCAACCAAAAATGTACTAGAATTTGTACTTTTCTAAGAAAGTGAAATCCCAAATATGACATATGTTGAACTGATTCTTCTGAAATCATCGTGCTAGTTCTCGCTTCAGTAGGATACACATTCTAAATGCCTGCAGAAAGGACTGCAATACATTTTTGGCCATTTGTTAGTTATCCTAAACTTTTGTTTTGTTCAGTTTTTAATTTTTATTATTCCAAAACATTGTGTATAATAGAAGTCACCAGTTTGAATATTCTGCTTGAAAAGTCAAGAACTGATTTCGGATTTGCCTCAGTCAAAGTCCACAAAAAGGTCATTCTGGCATGATCTTTAGTTGGATATCATCAGACATTAGTTTGCCTTTAGCAGGTTCTAAGTTCTGTATTTTAAGTCTGTGTGAATCCTGTGGATCTGTGGTCCAAGTCCATCATGTGGACCAAATTTGGACAGTGGACAAATCTGTCAGTGAACCACGACTGATCTGGCCCAGTAGAATGGGAATAGTTTACAGTGTAATTCACCTTGTTCTTCACTGTACAGGTGACCACATGTGGATCAGGTGAATCACAATGGGATAGGTGTTTCAATCATGTCTAATGGGGTGCCATAGCTTCCCTGACTTCGCGCTCAATCTACGGCTGTGGGGTAGGCTTGTGGTTAAAGTATTCGCTTACCATGCTGAAGACCCAGGTTCAGTTCAGCACATGGGTACAATGTGTGAAGCCCATTTCTAGTGTCCCCTGGAGTGATGTTGCTGGAATATTTTTAAAAGTGGCAGAAAACCATATTCACTTGCCCATGCTCAGTTTTCCCCAAACACATAACACCAGATAACTGTGTTACAGTAAAAAAAAACTGTCAGCATGTACAAATATGATTTTAAATTTAACCTAAATGATTCCAAACGGAACTGAAAAGAAACTCCATCTGGTGAGAGAAAACATCAATGTTTTTCCCTATTTAATAAGTACTGAAGTATTGCATATATTTTATCAGGGATAAAAAGTTTGCTGTTATTGTCAGTGCTCCATAGTAGTACTCATCATAAATGCCATGCAAACATTTAATCTCCACCAACTGGGTGTTGGTTTTGTGTTTCTCTAATACGGTTGAACACTACAAACACAGGAAGCCTATATGCAGTTAGTGATTGAGTATTGATATCTATACAGCACATCTCTGTCAGTGCATGGCTGATTTAACTTAATGGGATGCAGATATGAGAAACCTGTTGTTGTTTCAAATGCACTGTGACTTTGCTTGCAAGTAGCCATTTAATTGAAAATGGTTATCTTCCAAACTCCCACGTACTGCATGTAATGCACATTAGATGCACACATGTTGCAGCTCAATATATGCTTAAGATCATCATTATTTTGATTATCGCCATAACTGTGAGTGAGTGAGTTTAATTTTACGCCGCACTCAGCAATGTTCCAGCTATATGTCGGCGGTCTGTAAATAATCGAGTCTGGACCAGACAATCCAGTGATCAACAACATGAGCACTGATCTGCGCAATTTGGAACAAATGACATGTGCCAACCAAGTGAGCAAGCCTGACCACTTGATCCTGTTAGTCACCTCTTACGACAAGCAGAGTCGCCTTTTATGGCAAGCATGGGTTGTTGAAGGCCTATTCTACCCTGGTCCTTCACGGGTCCCATGACTATGAACAATGCCAGACTAATGCTAGCAAGGTGTATCTTACCTGAGTGTTTTTTTTGTGTATGCGACCTCTGAAATTGACCGCAAATATCTTCAATGGACTGCTGTTCCTTGTCCAGTCATCAATTTCATTAATTTGAAGTTTGTTTGTTTGTTGTGTACCACTGTACTCAGCAATATTCCAACTATATGGTGGCAGTCTGTAAATAATCGATTCTAGACCAGACAGTCCAGTGATCAACAGCATGACCATTAATCTGAGCAGTTGGGATATGATGACACGTGTGAACCTATTTCGCGAGCTTAACCACCCGATCCTTTTAGTCACTGCTTACAACAGGCATGGCTTGCTGAAAACCAATTCTAGTCTAGATCTTCATAGATCCTATAAGTTAAAGGGTTTTTGTCCTGAACATTTGGATTTATTTTTTATCTGTAGCTTATAGACTTATTAATTTTGTTGGTTTGGATAGCTATGGCGATATATTTATGGGTTTATATCAGTTACGTAGACTGTTAACAGTGTCAGCGAGTGACTGATGACTGACCTTTTTTCACATTTGATGTTTCCTTCCACTTGAAAGGGACATTAAGCATTACTGAAAAGAAATAAGTCCATGATGGACCTGCCTAGATTGCCTGCATAAAAAATTGTTCTATGAAAAATAATTTTTTGTTTTTCACAAGAATGTTTATTGATATCTTGAAGCAGATGCTGTACAAAATTCTTTCCCCTCTCCCACCCTTGCCCAATCCCTGCAGAAACCTTGTGCACATACACATTCATCAACCTGAAGCATTAGTCTAAAACTAGAGTCTAGTAACTTTCTGATGAAACAAATAACCCCAACCTATGTATTCACTCTTCAGGCTTGTCGTAAGTGGCAACTAAGGGGATCGGTCAGGCTCGCTGACTTGGGTGACACATGTCATCGGTTCCCATTTGTGTAGGTTGATTCTCATTGCTGTTGATCACTGGATTGTTTGTTCCAAACTCGATTATGTGCAGACTGCTGCCATATAGCTGAAATATTTCTGAGTACAGCAAAAAACTAAACTCACTCACTCATGGAATTGAAGAAGTGGTGATGTAGCCTCGTGGTTGAAATGTTTGATCGTCACCCCGAAGATTCCCCACATGGGTACAATGTGTAAAGCCCATTTCTTGTGTCCCCATTGTGATATTGCTAGAATATTGCTAAAAGCAGGGTAGAACTTACTCACTCTGGCAAATGGAAATTCATTTAGAATCTAGTTTGGCAAGTACCTGAATTGGTTTTTGGCACATACTACAAACACATGTCATGTGTTACTCAGTGTTAACCTTGTTTGTCTCCAGTTGGAATTAGTTAATGCTGTGTCAGCAGTTTCTGTGATCTCTTTGCGAAATACACATAAATATGATCACACAGTGTATTTTTACTGCAGTTACTATAAAGCTTGATTGCATAGCCATATGTCCCCCTTGGCTTGTTCAGTTAAAAAGAGTTTTATTTGTTTTGAAGTTCTGAAAGTAATTTGTGTGAGTTTTCGTTTCATTTTGTGAGTTAAAAGGAAGCTTGATCTTTCCTTGATATTCTTTTATTTTGTTTTTAGAAATGAAGTAGTAATTTCATCACATGTTTTGGGTAATCCTAGTGTTCCATGTCAGCTCATATAAACTCCTTTACCTCTGCAAGGCTATATGTCAGACTTATTTCGGTTTTAAGGGACTTTGTAGTGGCCTAGTGGGTAAAACATTTGCTCATCGTGTCAAAAACGAGTTTGTTTCCCTACGTGGGTACAAGTTACCATATCTGGTGTGCCCACTATGAAACTTTAATTTTCCTGAATGCATGAATGCAGTGTAAATCCTTCGTCAGTACTCTGTTTGAATAAGTCATTGGTATATAAGTATTGTCATGTATCAAATGTGGGTTTCAGGATGAAAATGCTTTAATCACAAGGCTACCACATCTGATATTAAAGTATCAGGCTTGTAAGCATCATCAACTTGTCATTTCCTTTTCATCCAGATATTGATAGTGAAGTTTTAGCCTAATAAAGATATCAACTTGTCATTTCCATTCTATGAGGGTTTTAAAGACTCAGTGGCCTTCCTAAGTGATGTTTAAGAACAGCATCATCACAGACTTGAACACGGGACTTGAGTGTGACAGATGAAGGCTTTAATCACTGGGCTACCTCATTCAGTACTGATATATTGATATTAAAATATGCATTTAACCTTATCAACTTGTCATTTCCATTCTGTGAGGTTTAAAAGACTCAATGGCCTTCCTAAGTAAGTTGTTAAAGTACAACATCATCGGTGAATCAAACAGTGAATCACTATCTCATTCAGATACTGATACTTAAATATTAGGCTTATAAGCATATCAGTTTGTCATTTTCACTCAGTGAGGTTTACAATACTCAAAGGCTTTCCTAAGTAAGTTGTTTGAGTGCAGGATTGGTATCTGTCAGATTGATTAGATTATGTGTCTGACTTCACTCCATCAGGACATACAGCTGTATTCACCCTGTTAAATCCCATGCACTTGATCCGATGTGACAGCCTGAAGTTACATGCAGCCCCTCTTCTTTCTTTCCCTGTGTCTACACAAGCCTCTGTTGAAGCATGTTACACGTAGACGCATGTCTGTCAACTCCCCGCTCTGATACTGTTGAGTCTGGGCTATGTCTGCTGTCGGAGACCTCATTCGGGAAGATCAACGATGCTCATTTGTATGCCCTCTGAAATGCTATCGCGACTCATTAAGTAAGCCTTTGTAAATAAGCACACCCATACGAAGTTGGGTAGATTGTGGTTGCCTCAGACTTTCGAGGTGTTACTTTAAAGTTGGTATTAAAGTTTAAAGGTGGGGTAGAGCAGTTGAGGTTAGAGATTTCACCTTTCATCATGAGGCTATGTTCTTTATCTGATAGAGACCAGACCATTGAACTGGGTGCAGTGTGTTGGATGTGTCTGTAGCCCTCGGATTGGGAAGGTATACCAGACCTTGTCTGTTTTTTAATGAGAATAAAATTGCCTGAGAGTCAGTCAGTTAGGATGCTGGGCCCAGATTTTCGAAGCTCTCTTAGAGCTAAGATAGTCGTAAGTTAATGTTAGTGTATGGCACTTACGACTATCTTAGCACTAAGAGAGTTTTGAAAATCAAATCATTAGAAATAATAGATTTAAAGAAAGAATAAAATGTATATATATCAAAGGGGGCTCTGGTACTGAGTCTCTCATGCACACCTGAAGCCAATATTGTCGTCTATCCCATGAAAGTCTATTGTTTCTTGACAAATTTAGAATTGTTTTTTTATTTTCAAAGATTTCAAAACATCCTCAGCAGGTCAACAGTTCTTTGACAGGTTCAATGAAGAAGTTCGCTTGATGTTGTTATTGGCATATGTTGGAAACAACTGTTGAAAAGAGAGTCATACAAATATTTTCGTGTTTTCTGTTCCTGTGCTCTATTTTGTAGATACATGTTTTTTATGTTCTTAAAAATGAATACATTTCAGTCAACTTGATTAGATAATGAGGGGTTTATTTCTTGTTTGTTGTTTAACTGTCTTACCAAGGTGATGGTTTTGAAGCCAGATTTTAGTAAAATGTTGTAAATCAAGAAATGTTGGCGTCATGATATTTTTTTCTGGGTGGTGACCAACTGATGTTTTTGCATCATGATATTTTTGCAACTTGCCAAGTTCTCCAAAATAAGTTGCAGTTGAAAGTTCAACCTGAAGTAAATCCAGTCACATATGAAAGGTTGGTACTAATCTTGAGCTGAGGTCAGTGGTTATCTTCCATGAATGCTATTAGTGGTGTTTTTCGTTTAACTGGAAAGCCTCTGTTAAACTGTTCGACTCAAAGACAAAGTATTATGACAGTGACATCACCAAAGCTGTTTAGCAAATTGTGTCATGATATTTTTCTGAGCTGAAGTCATAAGTAGTTTTTGCAAAAATATTATGCTCGCAAAAAAATATGTGATTTACAGTACACGGACTGACAGACACTGACTGAAAATTTGGTGTGGTACTACAGATATCTATTGCCACACGAGCTATATACCTTCATATATGTAGAAACACATTTGCTTACAATGTCGCAGCTGTAAAGTAAACTTATGAGAGGTACAAGATAGATGGAGGTCCTGAGTACAAACTGTGTTTTACATTTGAATTATAAGACCTACTTGGAAAAGTTGCAGTTGAAATTTATGGATGATGATTTTATTTACATAAAATCAAATGTTGATTCTGACTGGCTGAAAGTCAATAAAGAATACAAATGTAAGTGTCCTGATTGGACTGAAGTGGAACCTTCATATAGTATTGTAATCCTCTATTGTATCTCTGAATCTACCGTACAGGTGATGACAGTGTGCCCAGTCTGACGTGTCAGAGGTACTGGTGTCTGGATGATACATGCATTGTTTCTCACCCGCTGGCTTCACATTTATATACTTATCTGACTGTATCATTTCACTGTGAGAAATTCAGATGTTTATAATATTCTTTCTGCATTCACAAGGCATATTACACTCTATTAAGCAAAATAACAAGTAATGAATAAATGGATTGATGACAGACAGGCTAGGCTGATTGGTCAATGGGTAGATGGATAGATGGGTTGATGGAAGAAGGGATTGGATGTGGATGGAAGATGGATGAATGGATGAGCTGATGAAAAGAAAGGTTGGTGGTACTGTCAGTATCCCATGAGATGGTGGAAGGTCTGATGATAATGGAGTATGGATAAATGGATGGATGGATGGATGGTGGAAGGTCTGATGATAGATGGAGTATGGATAAATGGATGGGTTGACGAAAGGTTGGTAGGTGGGTGGTTGTATGGATGTACAGATAGATAGTTGGTAGATCGATAATGGATGAATGAGTGGGCTTATGGATGGATAAATGGATGGATTGATGAATAGAAAGGTTGGTGGGTGGTTGTATGTATGTATAAATAGGTTGGTGGGAGGCCAATAATGGATGAATGAATGACCTTGTGGATGGATAAATGGATGGATAGATGGATGGGTGGTGGAACATCTGATGATGGATGGAAGATGGATAAATGGATGGATTGATGAATAGAGAGTTTGGTGGGTGGTTGTATGTAGGTATAAATAGATTAGTAGGAGGCCAATAGTGGATGAATGAATGACCTTGTGGATGGATAAATGGATAGATAGATGGATAGTTTATTATCAGATAAAAGTGATGTTATCAAAATTTTACATGTTATGTGACCAGAAAATGGGGATGGATAATAAGAAACCAGATTAATGTTGGAACTCTTCAAACCTTCATTGCCAGAAAAAACTCTTGGAATTAAGGCAAAGCCTTCAGTAAGGTTAGAAGGACATGGAATCTGAAATTAAGGCGGGGCTGAGAGTTCCCACACAGACTTTTTTCCCCTCATGGAATGTTAAGAAGGAAAGTCCATGTTTATTAAGTTCGGTGTCCTAGCTCAGTACAGTTGGATAATGTCATCTATGTGCATCGTGAGCTGTGGATATAGTGTTGACAGTCAAGGTGGCCGCTCCATGAACTGGGTAACCCAGTAATACTCTTCATGCAGTTATGATGTTATTGGCTGTCGAAAGCGGTCAGGGTATACAACTCTCTTAAAGATGCTGCCTGTATCTATATGGGCCATGTTATGTCTGTGTTTTATCGCTCTGCTCCCATTTCATGATTTCAGATAAACATTGTTTTGATGTATCTAATGTGGCTATCTTTAACAAGAATGTCTCTTAATGTTATTTACTGTCCATCAGCTGGCATTGTCAACATTTCATGAGATGGTACTGTCAATATCACATGAGATGGTATTGTGAACATTCCATGAGTTGGTACTGTCAGTATCCCATGAGATGGTACTGTCAATATCCCATGAGATGGTACTGTCCATATCCCATGAGATGGTACTGTCAATATGCCATGAGATGGTACTGTCAATATCCCACGAGATGGTACTGTCAATGTCCCATGAGATGGTACTGTCAATATCACATGATATGATGCTGTCAATATTCCATGAGATGGTACTGTCAATATGTCTTGAGACGGTACTGTTGATCAGTTCCCCATGAGACCACCCATTAAGATGGGTTTGAATATTAGCCTTCAGTAACCCATGCTTGTAGTAAGTGGCGACTAACACTGAGATAATCATGCTGACTGACTTGGTTGACACGTCTTTGGTTCCCAGTTGTGCAGATCGATGCCCATGCTGTTGGTCACTAGACTGTCTGGTCCAGACTTGATTATTTACAGACTGTGGCTTAAAACTAAACTCACTCACTCACTCACCCCATGAGACAGTCTGTGTATCATGTACCACATCCATGATTAGTTTGTGGCGTATGAAAAGAAACTATCATGCTATCAGTCATTGTTCTATCTGGTTCAGACTCAATCCTTCAACTGAGACAAAGCTAGTTAAACCAGTCTCCACTTGCTGATCGCTGCATTCAAGGTCTTAGGCTCCTCTGTCAATATCTTCTATTTCTTGTTCTGAAGAAACTGTTATATTTCTCTTCAGAATATACCTTTGGTGTTTACTTTAGAAACTGATGGGGATGGTTTCTTTCTGGCAGACGTCATCAGTGGCCGTCAAACAAATGGCTGTTTCATTATTTTCTTGAACAAAAATCATCTGGTTCTTGTCCTGCTTTTTGTCACAAGAATTGTGACAGTTGTAAATGATTGTTTTCATATTGATAAAACTGCATTCCATTATTTTCTGGCCAGTATTGTAATAGGTTTTGTTTGACTTGCAAGTTTGTGGTTGTATTGTCTGGCTAACAAGAACTGAGTGGGATAGGCCTCCAAAGTTATGTTTTGTTGACCTTGTTGGAAGTCAGTTTACATAAACGACACACAGTCATGCATGACTGTTTTTCCAGTAAGTTTTGTTTTTCTACTGTTTTATTATGGCTTAACGATGTTATTAAAGTAAGCGATTGTTGAGGTGAAATTTCAGGGTAGAAGGGAAACTTGAGAGGATTTTTTTGGGTCATAAAAATGCCAACAACTAATAGTTTTGCATTCAGGATCTGCTTAGGCTGCACATCTGTTATTCAACTGTTTTCAAACAAATCCCCAGTTTATGATGAACGACATAACGAAGCTGATGAAAACATGGTAAACTGCAACAGGTTGTTGTGCATAGTTTTACCAGAGAGGCTGTGAACAGGGTAGTTTTTAATACAATATTGTTTGTTGTATGTTTGGCATCGATGTTGTTTTCTGTGTGCTTTTAGCAACAAACTTGTGTAAAGTGTGAGAAACTGTTAGAAGGCGAATGAGTAAGTCAGTTTAATATTGAGTCGCACTCAGCAATGTTCCACCTATATATTGATGAAATGTAAAAAATCAAGTCTGGACCAGACAATCCAGTGGATCAACAGCATGACTGGTTCGATGGATGTTTAACACATCTCACTCAGTAAGGTTCCATGATGTGCATGAGTAATATTCCTACTATATGGGAGTGGTCTGTAAATAATCGCAGAAAATCCAGTGATCAACATCATGAATATTGACAAACGCAACTGGGATATGAGCGAATGAGTGAGCTTAGTTTTACTCTGCATTGAGCAATATTCCAGCTTATGTGGCGGCGGTCAGTAAACATATCAAGTTTGGACCAGAGAATTCAGTGATCAATAGCATGAGCACCAATCTGCTCAACTGGGGACCAATGACATGTCAACCAAGTCACCAAACCAGACCACCCGATCCCGTAAGTTGCCACTTATGATGAGCATGGGTCACTGATGATGAGTTCTAACACAGATTTTCACCGGTATAAAAGGAGAAATTACTATGGATGCTTTTGATAGAAACATTAACAACATGTAATGTTTCATGTCCCAGTTTTGTGTCAGCTTGGTATAATTGCCAAAATAAGACTCTTGTCCTGCATTAGAGGCACAGGGCTTTATGTATATGTATCTATATTCTCTACATACAAATGCATGTTTGGTATCCAAAAAATGCAAGAACTGTATTCTGGCAAACCAAAATGAAATGCTCCTCAGAAGTATTGAATTATTTAAACAGTGGTTTATTAGTATTATATTTATTAGCATTAAAAAGGTTTGGCCTTACATATCAAGAGGTCCAGAGCACTGAGCCTTTATCCACAAAGGCTGTAATAGAGTATGTTAACATTTTAAAGCTGTGGGTTACAATGTTGTTCAAAACAAACTTTGGGGGCTTAAATACCTAGCAACTCAAAGACAGCATGTTTGCCTAAAAGAAATGATCTCTGAAGAATGTGCCTTCACATAGAACAGCAATGCACTTTAGTATACTTCTGATGATGAAAAAATATAATATTCTTGAGTAGGCATCAGTGCCATTAAACAATATTATCAAGTTGGTCACAAGTCATTCCAACACCACTGACATGAAGCCACAGTGTTCTGCCTCAGTGTTCCCCCTCAGTGTTCCTCCTCAGATGTGGCTGGAATAGTTTGAACTGTTGTTTTGATTATACTCACTAATAACTCATATGTTGCATGGTATTGTTGTATTGTTGCAGCAACTAAACTACAAATGTACAAGTTTGTTGTCACAGTTCTGAAGCAGCTGGTGCATATTCTAAATCTAGAATATGAGGCATTCTAGATTATGATTCGTACCAATCAGTTCCTGAAAATGAAGAAAATCTTTTGCCTCTATTTTATTTCATTTTATGAACATACTTTAGGAATCGATGACATGTGTCACCCACATCAGCAAGCCTGACCACCTCATCCTGTTAGTTACCTCTTACAACAAGGATAATTGCCACTTATGGGGTCTTTCAGAACTGATCAGAGGTGGTCTAGTGGTTTAAGTGTTCGCTTGTCACGCTGAAGACCAGGGTTTGATTCCCCAGATGTACCATGTGTGAAGCCCATTCCTTGAGTTTCCCTGGTAAACTATACTCACTCATAAGTGATCATGTTTTTGTTACCTTACTGTACCACTTGATGCCGTCCTGTGTCGCCATCATTTAGTTACTCTTATCTAGAGACGGATTGAAACTTTCTGATGAATCATGCTCAGATGTTAAGTTTACTGAGTATAAAGTTCTGAGCATTCCCAATAAGCTGATCTGTTCCACCTGCACAAGTCATGTGAGTTTCATTGTGAGATGAAGAGGAGTCCAAGCTTATGGATTACAGCTTCTTGATTCTGTCAATATTATCTTTGGTACAGTTCCCAGAACCTTCAACCATCATGTTCTAAGGTGACTTGCTTGATAAAGGTACAAGCACCTTTTTTGACTTGTACAGTGAAAGATAAAAAAATTGTGACCCATAAGTTAACTCTTAACTCTACATTAATACTATACCTACTAGAAGCTTGAACAGTGGCTTTTATGGAGAGCATTTGCCTGTCTGCTTAGTCTCTGAAAGTATATAATTTTGATAGAAACAGAACTTTATTAATTTGAAAAGGAGCCCCAGTCAAATGGAAGGTTGAACCTGATGAAAATCTACACTCGCTTCATTCAGGGTCTATGGCTTAAGTGGCTGAAGCAGATTTATTGTGGTTGAGGGACTGGGACAGGCTAGTCTGCAGGATTGCAGAGTGTGTGTGTAGGGAGGGACTAGTCAGTGTGATGCAAGAAGGGCGGAATGACACAGACGTGTATATTTGTCAAGCTTTACCCCATTCTTGCATTTTTCATGCATACATCATCCGAGGCATGTCGTAACTCATATTTAACCAAATAAGTGTGTGCCCCAACAAGCAGAAGTGACAGCAGCAGTGAACAGATGTTTGTGTCAATTTGCTGCAGAATCATTGAAAAACAGTGTAGACGTTGATGAGAATGAAACAAACGATCCAATAAAGACAGAGATGATAACAGTGATGATATAGTGAATTTGGGGAGAACAGTCCAGAAGATGAGTGAGTGAGTGAGTGAGTGAGTTGGGTTTTACAACAAGTTAAGCAATATTTCAGCAGTATCACCACAAATGGCCTTCACACATTATCCTCGTGATGGGAATTGAACTTGGGTCTTCAGTATGATGATGGAATGCTTTAACCACTAAGATGACAGTGATAGCAGTGATCCGGTGAAAAGAAGACATGAATACACAATGCCATTTAGAAAGTGTTCAAATGTAACAGATGTTATATTTGGGGTTACACAGTTTTAGTAAAGTACCAATTCCAGTACTTTTGTTGGGTTGAGCCCTATCCAGGATTTCAAACCACACAGTCAGAGTCAGGCACCCAATCACCAGCACACTAAGTCAGCAGCCTAACTCACTCAGCCACCACAGCTTCTTCTCGGTGTTGTATGAGAATAATAGTGATGATGATGATGATGATGATGATGATGATGATGATTACAGTGATGACAAGCATTTATGAAATGACTAAGTTTGCTTAAAATGAGGTAACTATAACCTCATTGTTCTAATGATGGTGATATTGATGATTTGTCACTCTGACACCTTGTCCCAATACATGGTTGTACATGATAAATCCAACATCATACAACAAAAGAATGAAGATAGATCTCTAAGACCTCCTTTGACTTCCCAGCTGAAGAAAGACATGAGATGGACAAGTCTTATATGCACAGCAACACTCCTTGAGAAAAGATGCTCTTTTGTGTAAATACCAGAATTTTTCTTTGGCTATTGCTTGATGAAGAAGGTTATCACAGCCTTTGTACGAAGACGCAGACATTCTTCGGTTAGGGAAACGTGTGTGTAGTATGAGTGTTTGCAGAAATAAACTGTAACTCAGTAGCATATTGTTGCAACTGCAGGGCTCTGTCTACCTCATTCCACATGTCGCAAGGTCGTCTAGGGCCTACCATCCTCACTAAGCTTAAACAGTTTGTTCTCAGGTTTTAGAAAACTGTAGAAATATATCGCGGGAGAAACTGAATGTTTTGAGACATTATGTCTCATTTGTGAAAATCAAAATTGTTTTCCTCCTTGAAAGTGTATCTTTCAAAGTCCTGACTGGGAACTTTCTGTCTTGTATCACACCTGCCTCCATAACCACACCACTCTCTCGCTTCTCAAAATGTTTTGGCTGGTCGCTTAAAGGATTTTTCTCCCAAATTACAGGATTGTTTGTTTTAATGAGACACAGATTTTTCCCATTAGAAATATGATTTAAGTGATATCTTGAAATTTGCATTTTAGTGTTAAATAATGAAAAGAAATAGATCATGAAGGAAATTCTCCAAACACAACAAAATGATTTGAAGTACTGGTTCACTCACTTACTTACTCAACAATACCTTGGTGTATCTAAAGAATTAGCCGCAGTTCATGTATGATATTAATGAACTCAGATATTGCATACCCTATGGCAAATATGAACTATACGGTTATTAGATATTATACGGTGTGCAGAAAATGTGCACCTAACAGAACGATTAGCTCACACCTTCAGGGGCATTGACATTTAAATCTGAGGAAGTCCACTGCACAGTGAGCTAAACACAGCTGCACTTGAAGCAGTAATACTGCCATCTCCACACCAACCTGTGTTATATGAGTGGATGTAGAGGAGCTCCCTGTCATCATGTGTGTGTCTACTGCAACACTGAGGAACAAGAGGAGGAGGCCAGTCTGACATGCCTCTGTCTACTGTGTATGTCTGTTGTGAGATGCTATCAGGCTGGTTTCAATCCGGCTTTCAGAAGGTGTGAAGCCACTTTATTGTCAGTGTCTGATCTTGTTGATAATCTGTTTTTAAGATGCAGCCATACAGTGCATAAAATATTTGGGGCAGTGTGTGTCATGAACTGAACTTGACATACGCCTTGAATATTTGATTATTGTGGACTTTGAGAATTTAGGCCAAACGCAAGTGTGTAATTAAAAATCTGTTTTATGATTGAAATAAAAATTTGGTAAGGTTGTCAATCTGGCTGTTAAAAGTAAAATACAACATGGATAATCTGACATATCTCTAGGCTCCCTGACTTCCTGCTCAATTTGGGATAGTAGGGTACCCCTACTTGTTAAAGCATTTATGCCAAAAACTTAAATTTGAATTCCCTGAGGGGTACAATGAGTGAAACCAGTATCTATTGTACCAGCTGGGATGTGGCTGGAATAGTGCTGAGAGCATCATAAAACCTCACTCACTCACTCACTCACTCACCCACCCATCCACCCACCCACTCACTCACTCACTCACTCACTCACTCACTCACTCACTAAGACCGAAAGAGCACTAAATCTTTGCCTCACAATCCTATCCAGTGATGAGCAATGGTGCTGCTGTCTGCTTGCATTCTTTATCTAGAATGTTTTTGTTTGTTTATCAGGCAGTTTCCTGTTGGCAAAATTTGTAAGTGCACTCACTCACTCACTCACTCACTCACTCATGCACTAAGACCGAAAGAGCACTAAATCTGTGCCTCACAATCCTATCCAGTGATGAGCAATGGTGCTGCTGTCTGCTTGCATTCTTTATCTAGAATGTTTTTGTTTGTTTATCAGGCAGTTTCCTGTTGGCAAAATTTGTAAGTGCACTCACTCACTCACTCACTCACTCACTCACTCACTCACTCACCCACACACCCACCCACCCACCCACTCACTCACTCACTCACTCACTCACTCATGCACTAAGACCGAAAGAGCACTAAATCTTTGCCTCACAATCCTATCCAGTGATGAGCAATGGTGCTGCTGTCTGCTTGCATTCTTTATCTAGAATGTTTTTGTTTGTTTATCAGGCAGTTTCCTGTTGGCAAAATTTGTAAGTGCACTCACTCACTCACTCACTCACTCACTCACTCACTCACAGACATTGCTGCAAGAAAGGATAACTGTATCTGGTTGAACAACTTTAATTTCTGCAATTAGAGAAGTTGTTCATCCATATGACGTTATCCTTCCTTACGGCTTCAACTTCTAAATGCCTCTGCCATATGTTGCTGCTTTTGATCATTTTAATTCACAAAATGTCCTTGAAAAAGCTTGTTTCAGACATATTGTCCCATTACCAGCTTCATACAAGATGGTAAGAATGGGCTGAATTAGAATAATCAAGATATATCGTCTTCTCTCTGACATGTGAGAAGCAATAAGGAAACAAATATGTTGTTGTTGTCTTAGCTGAAATATTTTATGTGCATCTGAGGAGTTTAATCTCCTATTTTATGGTGAATTGTGATAGGATATTCAATCACTGTCACAGTAGTCACCTGTAATTATCCTGCTTGAAAGAAATACAGTCTTCCACAATACTCCTCTTTACAATAGAATCCTGGTCATTGATTGAGGTGATGATCACAGACTTCTCCATCAAATACAGGTGTACTCATTTCACACACAGTGACATTTATGTTGACAAGATTAATCCTTAAGTTCACTACCAAATCTAATACATCCTGTAAACAACTGGTAGCACTCCTTAAAAGCTGTAAACTTTTTAAAAACATCCACAATAAGTAATTGTGATGATAATAGTTTCAGGTTCCTATGTTTGAATGAGGTGAAGGAGGTGAGGTCTTGTGTTGTAGATTATTGTACTTGTGTGGTACCATGTATGGATGTGTTTGGCTTTTGTGGCAGCCAAGTTCTTTAGGCCTGTCCCTCACAGATACCATTCCACAATTTAAGATGGATACCTAAGACAGAAACCCTGAACTCTCTGTGCATTTGCTCTATCCACTAGACCATGGAGGCTGTAGTTGTGTAAACATAGGTTTTATTGCACAGTTCATGTGCGAATTTGTTAATGGATCCACCGTTCTCATAAAGTGGTAAAAGCAAATCAGAACTTTATTGACCAAAGTGCATCTGTATAATAATCTGCAAGACCAAATGTTTTCCTGAACACAAGAAAATCTGATAGCTTAATATGTGTACGTATATATATTTCTTGATAAACGGGGTCCTGTTCCATGTGAGGGGTGGTAGGATAGCCTAGTGGTTAAAGCATTTGCCTATCATGCTAAAGGTTCGATTTCCTATATGGATACAATTTCTGGTGTCTCCTGTTGTGATGAAGTTTGAATATTGTGAAAAGTGGTGTAAAACCTAATTCATTCACTCCCTCACTGTTCCAAGAGAATTTCCTACTCTTCTTGTCTTGTCATAGCTGCAAGTATAAGTGTTTGGTTGCTGTTGAACCAATAATATGTTCCTAAAATAGATATGCAGTATACAACTCACTCTTTGTGTTCAGCCATCTCATAGGTGTGCATCCAAGGGTGAGGCAGGGGTTGAACAGTGTTAACAATATACCCAGGGTTGTTAGCTGTGGGAAAGGCTGAAGTCATGCAGGTCCCATATGTTTAACACTGGTATGGTTCTGACAAACTTGGAAGTAATGGGACTCAAATCCATCATTTTAAGGTTCTTATATGCCCTAAGGACTTTGCACATTAAGTTGTAGAACTTCTGATATGCCCAAGGAACACAACTACACATTTGGTTGCAGCTGTTCTGATGTGCCCAAGGGACACAACTCTAAACATTAAGTTGCAGCTGTTCTGATGTGCCCAAGGGTCAGAACTCTGCAAATTTAGTTGCAGCTGTTCTGATTTGCCCAAGGAACACAACTGTACATCTAGTGGCCACTGTTCCGATGTGCCCAGGGAGCACATTTAGTTGCAGCTGTTCTGATTTGCCCAAGGAACACAACTGTACATTTAGTGGCCACTGTTCCGATGTGCCCAGGGAGCACATTTAGTTGCAGCTGTTCTGATATGCCCATAGGACACAACTCTGCACATTTCGTTGCAATGGTTCTGATGTCAGCAACTGACACAACTTTTCACATTAAGTTGCAGGTCTTCTGGTTTGCCCAAGGGACACAACTGTGCATGTTAATTAAGTTGCAGCACTTTACATGACCGGGCGACCTGTCTTCATTTAAACTAAGTGTTTAATGTGAGAAAACATTATGAAAAAGCACAACAAATCAAAGATGCGTTTGGTAGATTTTATCAACTACAAAATACCTACATTTCTACATAACATGATCATTGAAGGACCTTCCAGTGAAGTCATCTTCAAACAAATAGCACCAGATATATACATACATGAGTTAGAAATCTGTTTCTTAGCACCTGTCAGTTTCATTAAGTTGTTTGAAAATACAAAGGTTTAGTACTGGTCAGAACACAAAATGTGAACAAATGTTAAACAGGTTTATCTTGTCAACAATAAAGCAGCATGTTTATGGTAAGACATCTGAAAATATAAAGCTTCTATCAATGAGCTGACATATTTTACACTATGAGTTGATGTGACCTACAATGCGCTAAATGTTTTGTACATTTGAAAGAATATAAGAATACATTTCCTGGAAATATCAAGTCATGATCAAGAATCAACAAGATAATTACCATTCAATCAAATCAAAGTTGAGAAAAGTTCATTGTACTTCTTAATTACCCTTCTTGAGGTTTACCAGTATAAGCACATTTTGAAGTCTGGATATGTGTTCATGACAACGTCGTAATGGTCCATTCTGAAGAGTGAATCTTTGGTTACAGTAGTATAGGCAGTATATTGTTACAGCTGTGCTGTAACGGATGGAGTATCAGGTAATAGAGTATAGCATTAGTTTGTGGAAGAAGCAGTGATTGTCAGTGACTTAATGGTGTAACTATCCAAATGTGCACAAAACGTTCCTGATTCACCTTACCATTATGACAGGAGGGATTGATAGACTGTTATTGTTGTGGAATTTTAAGAAAATACCAAAAATAAAGTTGGGAGAAATTCAAGTCTATGTCCAACCAACTAGGAACAGAAGCAATACACTTCTTCACAGTTCCATGGAAAATCACTCTTCTGGAAAGGCAGTAGTTTGGTAATATAAATCTGAATCTAACTTCATATACTCACACATGAAAGTCCATCCTAGTCATCAGGAGAACAGGGGGCTGTTGTAGAAAGTAATCCCAGTGATAATGTGATCGGAACTCACATCCCTTTGCATTGACTTCTGACAGTTCTAGCTCTAAGGTTGTTTGGTACTACAGCCATGGTTCTTATCCACAAAGTGTTAATAGCTCTGTGACATTTGTGAGCTTTTCATAGACTAAAGCATTGCGACAGGTTGTAGCATAACATATGCTTTGAGGATCGTTACCCAGGACATCATCAAATGTTCCTAGCGCTACATCTATCGTAACTCCATGTCTAAGTAGAGTCAGGACAATTACAGGGCTATGGTAAGTTTATAGAATAAGTCTGGACCACAAGCGAATTTAACACAACTGTCTTTAGCCTAGATTAAAGGGTGGCAGTTACGATCACCATAGTGCTGAGATTCCTTTGTGCAGCAGGCCCAGTCATGACACAAGCATGTTTATGTGACTATTATCTAGTCTACTCCTTGTCAATTAGAAGTCTATCGTGTGTCTACAATTAGTCTACTGAAGGCCAAAGCAGCAATTTGTTTCTGCATGATCCACTTTCTTAGAGTGGTCGTAATACTTCAACTTATGACAATCACAATGCTATGACTCTTGACTCAGCCCTTATGTCCCAATAGGATGGGGTGGTCATAATCTAGGGTGCGTTGCAAGTCGAAAATTGCTTAGAGTAAGCAAATGAATTGCTTTTTCTGGGCTGGCAACAGCTCAAAGCGTTTATCCCTCTCCCAAAATTGGTGGAGCGATTACCGTTTGCTGGTCTGGCACTAATAAAAGAGTCTCGATGACGAGTGATAAGTGTATGATTGTTGAAGACTACATTGAACCTGTGGAACAAACTGAGGATGCTGGGATGTAAGCTGTTTTTTGCCAGTTTGGCAGATGAACAGTTTTGTTCAGCCTTCGATTTCAAATTTTCCTAAGCCTCCATTTTGGTTTGAGAACGAAGCGAGCTCATCCAACGATTGCTGCAATTGCAAGCGGTTGAAAGTTAGTGCTCCGTTGTCAGGTGAATCGCTGTACATCGCTTACTTGTTGTTTGCAACACACCCCTAGACTGCTGATTGTAAACTATATTCTGATGTGTGTCTACCATCAGTCTATTCATTGGCTAAGTACTGGAGTTGAAATTACCAGAACAGTGATGTTTCTGCAAGGTGCACTTATTCAGTTTGATCTTAGCACTACGATTCACTAAGATCACAAGCGTGCCAAAGCAAAACAAGACAAGGTATAATTACCATGGAAGATCAGTTGTTAATTGATTGTGTACTTCTGACACTGAATGTGTTTGATATGTTTGTCATTTGCCCAGTGCAGATAGTACCTGGCAGACTTGAGATTTCAGGAACAGCACTTTACACTTACAGAAATCTCATATTGCGCTGTGCATAGTGAGCACTTTTACCACATGCTAATCTTAGGAACAAGGCAGTGCTTTAGGGATATAATCTGAATCTAGCTACATATATTCACACATGAGTCCATTCTATTTACCAGTCATTCCTCAGTGGAGAAAAGGGAGCTGTTGTCTTGTCTTAGGAACAAGAGTGAGTATTGTTTTATGTTGCTTTTAGCAATGTTGCAGCAATATCATGGCAAGGAACACCAGAAATGCGCTTCACACATTATACCCATGTTGGAAATCAATCCCAGCATTTTGGCATGAGTGAACCCTTTAACCACTAGGCTACCCCACTACCCTTAGGGACAAGAACTTATCGTGTTACATGTAGGAAAGTATCATTTGTAATTTGCCTTGTGGGTAGTCTAGCAATTTTGCTATTTCACAGTTGTAAAGCATTTAACTTTGATAGAAATTAGAAATCGTTTTCTGAACTGATATTTTTGATCGTAATGTTTAATATCATTTATGTGAAATCACCCCACACCTTGTTGACAGTAATATCTACTTTGGGAATGTGGGATGTCATCACTTGATTTGACATCACCTCATGCTTTATCAATGGTAATGACTACACTGAGAATGTGTGACATCATCACTTGATTTGACATCACCTCACAACTAGTTGACAATAATGTCAAGACTAAGAATAGTGTGATGTCATCACTTGATTTTGCATCACCTAGCAACTAGTTGACAGTAATGTCTACATTGGTACTGTGTGACGTCATCACTTGATTTGACATCACCTAGCAACTAGTTGACAGTAATGTCTACATTGATAATGTGTGATTTATCACTTCATTTAACATTGCCTCACTACTAGTTGACAGTAATGTCTACACTGGTACTGTGTGATGTCATCACTTGATTTGACATCACCTAGCAACTGGTTGACAGTAATGTCTACACTGATAATGTGTGATTTATCACTTCATTTAACATTGCCTCACAACTAGTTGACAGTAATGTCTACACTGGTACTGTGTGACGTCATCACTTGATTTGACATCACCTAGCAACTAGTTGACAGTAATGTCTACACTGGTACTGTGTGACGTCATCACTTGATTTGACATCACCTAGCAACTGGTTGACAGTAATGTCTACATTGATAATGTGTGATTTATCACTTCATTTAACATTGCCTCACAACTAGTTGACAGTAATGTCTACACTGGTACTGTGTGACGTCATCACTTGATTTGACATCACCTAGCAACTGGTTGACAGTAATGTCTACATTGATAATGTGTGATTTATCACTTCATTTAACATTGCCTCACAACTAGTTGACAGTAATGTCTACACTGGTACTGTGTGACGTCATCACTTGATTTGACATCACCTAGCAACTGGTTGACAGTAATGTCTACATTGGTACTGTGTGACGTCATCACTTGATTTGACATCACTTCACATGTAGTCAGCAATAACATCTAAATCGACAATCTTTGATGTCACAACTGTCATTACTTACATTTTGATACAAAAAACAGTCTAAGGCCATATAGTCACATAACATAATATAGTCACATATGCTGTGCCTATATGTAGAATATACTAAATGAAAAAAATAACGGGAGACATGAAAGATCAAGTGCTCCTTTGCCTTCTTCAAGATTTCTTTACAAGCTTTGTATCACACTGTGGGTGGAAATCAGAATATAAACACAGGAACACTGTGATGAGGTGATGTTTCCTTATTTCTTTCCCTCAGTATATTTTCTCCTGTATGGTATGCGGAGATACAAAGATCCATGTCCAAATCAACACAGACTTTGCTTCACAACACAGACCAATACAGAGGAAGTCAAGCCAACCATTGAACAGACATCATGATATCACAGCCAAAGCAATCACTTCAGGTATGCTTCTGGAAATGCAATAGTATGCCTTTATATTGGTCTTGGGCCCTGTCTCACAAAGCAGTTTTAACACTATGACTCATGACATTACTTGTCATAGTGCTAAGATTTCTTTGTGGAACAGGGCGCAGTTTATGAAACTGAACTCAAAACCAAGCTTTGAGCAAATAGTGATATGATGTAAGCAATATGCTTCCTCTCCAGTACTCATAAAATAAAGCGCCTAATTACAGCCAGTCTAGCTACGTAATGCTGTCAAAGAAATGTGGAGAGAAGAGTGAATCCTTGGATGCCATTCAGCTGGGACCAATGCATGGGGTGTTTTCTTCATTTGACATCACCTCATGCTGAAAAAAACTAATAGATGATTCTTTATATTCAGTTTGTTAGTCTGCTCTTTTGGGGTTTCTTTGTTTACAATTTTTTTAAAAATAGATCACGGACAAATAAATTAAACCAAGTTTGTTTCCATGTGTGTAGTGTTCAACATGCTTTGAAAAATCCTACTCTCTTGCAGCTGAACCTGTATTAAGTGCAGTCTTTTTGTTGTGGAGCAATAATTCCTAAATATAAATGTAAAAGAGTCCATGAAAAATCAGTCATCATGCCTGTCCAGATTGATTTTTTCAGACAGTTTGTGACCAAAGTGTACTTTCATTCATAGTTGTTCCCATGAATATCTCATGTATTTAAAGGTGATAAGGCAAGCCTATTCCATTTTTTCTACATTTTTTGTAGATTTCTTATCTTTTCCAAGTGCTCTGCCAACTGCTTTCAGAAGCCTGGCTCTTTCAGCAAACAATCTTACACATTCTCCTTATAGCATGCCGTGCATTGCTTGTTCTTTCTCATGAGTTATGGAACAACAGTGTGTCTTGCTTGCTTCTCTCCATCTTTCTTGCCACTATATTATATTTTAGTGTTTTAACAATGTTTGTGCTCTTCTGGTCACCGGTGGAAAATATAAAGTGGAAACAAATATAAAATGTCATTACACAAAACAAGACCCTTGCATGACCTTGGATAAAGGTCATAATGATCACAGATACATGAAAGTAAACAGGAACTTCAGACTGGCATAGATGAACTTTTTTATCTTCAGAGGAGTCAGGGAAGTTTATGGAAATATGTCAGTATGATTTCCCCAATAATAGGGTTTATTTTTGTAATGTGGATGCTGCCAATTTATAAAACAATAATCAATTTAATTGTCGTTGTTTCTTATATGATACCTCTTGATGTGATGATCTTACCCCTAAAGAGAGGTCATGATGAACTTTCTAATCAGCCAATCAGCATTTGTGCCTCTCTGTTTGTGCTCTATAGACCTGATGGAAGGGATTAGAATACTGGCCATCAGTAACCCATGATTCTTATAAGAGTTGACTAACGAGTGGTCAGACTTGCTGACCTGGATGACACATGTCATCAGTTCTCAAATGCACAGATCGATGCTCATGCTGTTGATCCTTGGATTGTCTGGTCCAGACTGTATTATTTACAGACTGCTGCCACAACTGGAATATTGCTTAGTGTAGCGTAAAAGTAATCTCACTCACTCACTTTTATCAGAAACTGAAGCATTTAGAGCAGCATCTCTGTTTGGCCATATTGTTTTGGATTATATATATATGTAGGTGATAAAGATATGAAGCTGAATGATGTTTTCAGTCTCAATTGTCATTGTGTCAAGAATCTTCCTGTTCTATATTTTGATATTGATGATAACGTTTGCAAAGGGTTAACCTGATGTGACCACAAATGGGAGATTCACACCGAGAGGTATTGTAATGCGATTAAAGATATGATTTTAAATATATTTTATCGCGGTCATTTTGTTCTGCCAGAAGAGCAGGGTTTTGCTCCAACAATGATCTTAATATCAAGCTTATTGTAAGTCCATGCTTCAACACAGGAACCCAAGAGTTCTGGCATTAAGACCACTGAGTTGAACATGATCCTTGGTTCTAACCCATGTCTTCATAATGTTACAACCTATCTTTATAGTTTATCAAAGACTACTGAATGCCATAGCGCAACAAATATTTGTGGAATCAGATCCTTGGTTCTAACCAACTGTTTGTAGCATTACAACCTGGCATTACTCTATAGGGTATCATAGACTAACGAATGTTGTAGCGCTACAAACGTTGTCTGAAATTGGGGCCCTGTCAGTTGGGTCTGCTGATCCCTGACGCCTCTGAAGTAGTGAACAACAATAATCAAGGCTAGTTTCCTGATGAATGTAACCATGAGGAGTAGAGAGTCAGCACCATAAGGGTTAGGTTTGCCTGAGACTGATGAAGCATTAGCTTGGTTGTGACTGGTTTACTGCTTCTCCAAGAGTTGACACAACCAGACACAGCATTGGGTGATGCCAGGTGAGAAAGGCTGAGTTGTTGATGTTGCTGGGATAAGGTTTTTGTTTTGTTTGCCTCATGTCCATAAAGTCTTAGTCATTGCTGGTTTTGAAGTAGTTTGTCATGAAGTAGACAGTGTTTGAGGAATCAGAAGATCATGAACCTGAGTGTTTTAGTTTCAGTAAAGATATCCGTATATTAGTTAGAACAAGACGGTGGACTGTTTGGTTACAGGAGAGGATAGGTCAGTTCCAGTTTCATGTCAGAGATGATCTATCCAAATGTCAGGCTGTAGAGATCACAGTCTTGATGGATTGAAATCTAATCTCCAGAGTGATGAAAAGGATGACAGTGACCTTCAGCTGAAGGTCAACCCAATATTGGTCGAGTTTTCACCTTAGACCAAGGGAGCAAAAGATGACAGGGACCTTAAAGGCAGAGTTCAGCTCAATCTGCAAGGCAGGTCTTCATCTTTCCATGTAAGTAAGGGATGACAGCAACTTTGAGTCAAAGGTCAACTCAATCTGTAGGGCAGATCATCACAATACCTGCAAGCAAAGTATGACCTTGACCTTGACCCATGTATCAACTCAGTCTGAAGGGCGAATCTTCATCTCAGACCGAGCTAATTGTTCCCGTTTCCAGTGATTCCAAGCCATACCCCTCCACGGCACATTGGACCGATTATGGTGTGGTCCGTTAAGAAGGGCAAACCAACAGTTATTGTACCACCATCCCCCCTCCCACTCTCGGGCACAGTGAGCTTCATGACGGGCATCATTGTCCTGATCATATGTGCTGAACATCATTCGATTATGGCGGTACAGACTGTCTTTCACACTACCAGCATGATTGTGAATGTGCAGCCGATACTTGTCCCTCTCACCATCAATTTTGAAAGTGCGATAGATGGCATACACACGGTTTCCTTCAAAGTCCCACAAGTCAACTCGGAGTTCGTAATGGTCTTGGTTGGAGATGAGAAAGATGTTGTCATTGCCCATCCAGTGTTCCTGAGAAACATCTCCAAAGCCCTGCTTATACTGCTGCCAGTTGCGATTGAAGGAAGTACTACCGTCCTTGCGGCGCTGTATGACCAGCCAGCCTCCAGGTGGCGTGTCCATATCACACCAGACTGGTACTGGACATGCAGCACAGGTGGGCTTGATGTAGTATACTCCACTCTTCTTGATACCTTGAGCATACACAGTGGCACAATCTGAAAATATAAAAACTTGTCATTAGTTTTTAATGTTTAGAAATAAAATATTAATATATGTGACCTAAAACTCACCCACTCACTTCTGTGTTTCTTTTATTTCTGTTTTTCTTCAAACCCACTAATATTTACAAAGTGGTATTTACAGTAATGAATTAGAAAAAGGACATGTCATTCAGCAATATATATTTTGTGAGCTTTTTAAAACTTTTATGGATCTCCAGTAGCTGTCAGCATTTCTTTTTTTAACAAATCTGAAATACAGTTCTTCATTTGTGATAAATTTTGTGGCTGGTACATGGATCTGCCAACATGAAAATAGCTAGAAAGTGTTGAAGTGATGTTGACAGAAGAGAGGTATGGGTCTTTGAAATGCCATGTCTGTTTGGGCAGTCATGTTGGAAGAATTATTTGTTTGAAGATTATGAGTTATTGAGTTTTGCCCTAACCTCTGAAAATGCAACATAATTTCTTCAACCATTAAAAAAGAAATCCAAACATTTTATAACACAAGTACAGCAGAATTGGGTCATACTTGTTTCTGTGCTTGAATTCATAATTTCATGTTGCGCAGTCTGGTCTCAATAAACTGGAAAACTGGAATATGGTATATAAAATCCAAAAGTTGTCACAAGAGGCGTCTAAAAGGATTGAGTGGTCAGACACACTGACCTGGTTCATTGTATCCCAATTGTGTAGATGTTGCTGCTGCTGCTGCTGATGATGATCACTGGACACTGATTGTCTGGTCCTGACCCAATTATTTACAGACTCCTGCCATATAGTTGGACTATTGCACTCACTCACTCACTCACTCACTCACTCACTCACTCACTCACGCACTCAAAGCTGGTGACTTTGATGAAATAATATAATAAGTCACAGCTTGATTAAAGTAACCAGTTAAGGTCTGTTTGTATCTCAGTTGTATAACTCAAACCCCAGTAACATGCATCATTGGTGACCTTCATCTACTGTCTAGCATGTTTTACAGGACCCTAGCTCCCAGGGTCCCAAATGTACAAGGCTTATAGAAATACCACAATAATGAGGACATACATACATACACATGTATCAAGCGAGTATCACACCCTGCAATGGGGTAATCTATATCTCAGATGGTAAGCTATTTTTACAGACAGACGGGTGGTTTGAATATATTCTTCAGCATTATTTACACAGGTGATTTTGTGGGTGCTATCAAGTGAGTATTCAGAAAACGCCTCCAAGATTGATTAACTTTTTGTTATTTTCTTTTGATGGCACATGCTTGATTTGTAAACACATACAACGTATTGTTCAGTGTGTAGTTTTGTACGTTTATAATTACCTTAAACGTTTTAGCAGATGGGATAAAATATTAATGATTTTCAATGAATACTTGTTTTGAAAAGGAACATTTAACACCATTGTAAGTTAACTTGCATGAATGTGAAACTACAAAATCAGTACAATATATGTCATTCAAAAAGTGCAAACTTGAAAAGGTCATAATAAGGTACCATCACTCAAATAGTTATTATGTTTTGATCTCTGATATTTTATAACATTATGTTACAATTTTGCTGATCATAAAATGGCTAGATTGAAACTGTTAAAAACTTGATGAAAATGTCTTTCTATCTTTTACTTCAAACAAAATAGCCAGTTTATTCAAGTTTTGATTCAAGCATTATTAAAGCTCAAAGATCTGAACTTAATGCCATTGTATGTTCAGTAATCTTATGGTAAACAGCTGTGATCCTTTTGTCTCTCTAGGCCTTTCCACTTCAGTGTTTTAGGTTGTATTTTCCTCTGTTAAGTAGATATTTCATTCTCCATTCCCTTTGTGTGAAGAAAATAATTAATTTAGATATAGACTTTAAAGCATGTTTCAATATATTTTGTATGATTCTACAGGATATGAGTCAAATTCAAATGTCAGTTGTTTAAACAGGTTTTGTGGAATTTTGTAGGATGTGACTCAAAGCTCAAATGTCAGATGGAATGAATGTTCGAGTGATTATTGTTTGATGCCTTTCTATTTTTAATGAATGTGCTAACTGAATCTTTCAGCCCTTGTGTGAAATATGTATTTTGGTGAGTGGGTGAGTTAATAAGTGAGAGTGATTGAGTGAGTAAATGAATCAGTAAGTAGGGTTTCACTCCACTTTAGGCAATGACATGGGAGGGGACACCAGAAATAGGCTTCAGACATTGTAACCATGCGAGGAATCAAACCTGCGTCGGCAGCATAATGAGTGGACACTTTAACTACTAGGCTACCCTACCACCCCTTGTATATAATTTTGCTAAGCATACCTGCAGCAAGTTCTGATAGATAGCATGTCAGAACAGAACAATATATAGCATCCTCAAAAGTGGTTCCATTTGGTGTAAAGGGGAAAAATACTCTATATGAACAGATCACTAAAAATTAGTGATGACACTAGGAGTGTATGAAATGGGTACGTATGTCCTGCACAGTCTGTGAATGGATGACTCTGATTTTCTTCGAAAGAATCAAGTTGTGTTTTCTTTGGCTGGTTATGTCTTTTAAAAGGAATCATGGAAACACTCAAGGGTATGAATATATCACCAGTCAGGGGACTAGTATTCTTTCAAGTGACAACAATTCCAGCCATTCTTGGTGGTATTGTTAAACATTGTTCATATTGTTAGCACTGTTGTCATAGCAACTTGCCTCCTTTTGACATGTGTTAGTGACAGCTTCAAAATATACATGCACTGCAATAGGGAACAGCATAGGTATAACTGGTTCTCTTGATAGAAATAGAGAAAAGAATAAATTGACATTGCTTTTCTATCCTTCATCCCTTGTCATTCAAAGAATTTTATTTTGAAAGAAAACTAACTCTGACAAGAAAGTGGTACAAGAGGGTGAGGGGAGTAGCTCAGAATGAATAGAACAGAGAAAGAAAGTTCAGAGTTGCTTCAGTGTGTAACGTTTGAAAATATCCAAATTTAGCCTTATCAAACATGATTATTTTGCCTTATTTACTTGATTCAACATGAGTAAACAAATTTAACTGTTATTCGTACCTTTCCAGTGCGCTCTTTGTGTGGTTTGTAGTTAAAAATTTCTGAAGTAATATGTTTAGTAAATTTTGAAACCTCATCTTTGATCATAATTTGTTTCACTCACTCACTCACTCACTCACTCACTCACTCACTCACTCACTCACTCACTCACTCACTCACTCACTCACTCACTCACTCACTCACTCACTCACTCACTCACTCATATAATAAGTCACAGCTTGAGTAATGTATCCAGTTAATGTCTGTTTGTATCTCAGCTGTATAGGTCAAAACCCCAGTAACATGCATCATTGGTGACCTTCCAGAGAATACTTGGACCACAGAAATGTCCTGCATCTACTGTCTAGCATGTTTTTCAGGACCCTAGCTCCCAGAGTCCCAAATGTTTGATTCAAACTTTTCAAACTTCACCCTGACCATCAGCCACTCAAATAATGTTTATCAATACAGCTGTTGCAATATCCCTCATTACTCACAGTCACTATCTCCTTCTTACAGAGGATACAAATAACTCTCTCTTGATTCAAGAATGCACAAACTGTAGAACATATTTCCATCTACGTTGTCATACAGTTTTCAATTTCTAAAAGTTGAAAACTAAATTCTAAAACAGAACCCACATGTGTCAAGGAACTGTCTGGTCTTCTAATTTTGAGGAAATTGGAGCTGTAAAGAGCGTTTGTTCAAAGGAGGAAGATGAGAATGAAATCGCATGATGTTTTGTTAAATCTGCTCTGAGGTATGACACCGAGACGATCCCTATTTAAGGGTGATCTCTTGATACCACTATAAGAATAATTCAGTGATTTCTTGCTACCAAAATTCACTTAATTCTCTTCATACAAGTCTTTTATTCTCTTTAATCAATTTCTTTTCATGTCGTAATGTCAAAACAATTTACCAGACTGATGACATGCACATATAACCAGCAGTTCATTTGAATTGCTGTGGCCTCTAGATCGTGTAGTAGCTGTTTCATTAAAAACCATATCGACACGATCTTCAAGTGTGTCTACGTGTAATCTCCTACATCCAAGGCTTCAATTGAGTAGATTTGCGTGAACGTCTGTTCTCTTCTTTCTCCATGTGTTTCTGTCTGGAGGATCAAATATCCATAAAACATCAGTGCAAGGTTAAGAGCCTATCATTGACTGACAGGTGGCCTATGAAAAAAGCCCATTTGGGGGAACCAGTATGTATGGCCCATGTTCAACACTGTAGTAAGGCTGGTCTGTTATGTGTGGCAGGTTTTTTGAGTTGATGTGGATGAAGGTCTGGGATTTTAGCATTTCACGTTAAAAGGCATTGAATTGATATGCCATAAATATTGATCACTGGATTGTCTGGTCCAGACTCAATTATCTACAGCCCTTCTCTGAGTGGCATTTGTTTACAAGTTGGAGAGTCAGATAAGAATGCACTTTATGGCTGAACAACTTCTTTATACTGGTCATGCAACATTTCAATACAGGTCATACCTGCTTGACAATGATACAAGAATTTGTATCAAAACTTCTTATTACCTAAATAAAGAAATTGTTCATCCATAAAGCTTGTCCTTATCTGTTTACAGACCATTGCCATATTGCTGACTGTGGTGCTAGACAACAACAAATAAACACTTGTTGAAAATATGAATTGTAAAGTTTATATCGTGTATATGTGTGTTGAGGGGGAGTTACAATGACAGATGTTTACATTACATTGGTGATGTCATGCCATTGTCTGCTCTCTGCATTATTTTTCTGGAATTGAGCAATGTGTACCAGTTTCAGTTGAAAGACCTTGATAGTCTACTCTTTGCATTACATTTGCCTCATAAAATTACCAATATTTTGAATGTAATTTAAGTAAGGTAATGTTTTCCAAACTCTCCATTATTTTTCATCAATGGAGAGTTACTCAGATGTTACTGTCTACTTATTAAACCATTTGCACGATTTACACAGCTATTTTCCTTTTTGTGCTAAGTGGAATCTGTTTTATTGGTTAATCCCATTGACACTAATTATTCTCTGGCATTGTGGTTTTGTTTGATATTTTGGGGGTAAAAGCAATGTTTTTCATGGTCATGATTGGCTAAACAAGGTCATAAAATTGGTTTTACTTTTACTTGTTTTTTGTACCAAAAGTAATATAATAAATCAGCAACTTTATTCTATTTTCATTCTAACATTTTGGTATCAGTCTGTATATCATTGTCATATATCGATTGCTGTAATCATCATCTATAACTTTTTGTCTAGTTTGCCATACATCAACTTTTAAGAGAGTCTCATTCCTAAAATATTTGTGGGTGTCTGTACCTTCTCCTCTCTCCTTTCCCCACCATTCATCTTTAAGGGACAGATATGTACATAAACAATCAGTAACCAATAAAATCCTAATCACTGAGGTGTTGAAGTCAAATCTCAGGTTTTGATGTGTCTGTCAAGTGGTAAGCTGAGCCTCCTTGATAGAGTCATCATACAGCCTCAGGTAAAACATCCCCCGCATATGTTAACAGTCAGCATCATATTACCGCATAGATCTGTCTCTCGTATCCTCATCCTGCAGTGATGGATGGTAGCTTGAGTTTGCTTGTTTTACCACACAATCCATGTTTGCAAATACAGATTTAGAGTCCATCTGGATTAAGCATTGGGGAGATGGATTTTATACAGATTAGTTCCTGTTTTATGAAGATATTGATGTTCTTCTGGTTTATTCATAGATTTCTGTTTGGGTATTGCTTTGTGGCATTTGAGAATTTCATTTGTGTTCTGGAACTAAAGGTTTGGCTGTCTGGGCTTAGCTTTTCCAAGCTCTCTTAGTGCTAAGATAGTTGTAAGTACATTAACATTAACCTATAACTATCTGAGTGCTAAGAGAACTTCGAAATATAGGCCCTGTTTCTCAACATTGTATGTATTAATTTTCCCTTGCCTTAGTCATAGATATCTATTTGTCTGTTGCATTTTGGTATTTGAGAATTTCATTTGTGTTCTGGAACTATGGGTCTTGCTGTCTGTTCTGTGAATACTGTATATATGATCTGGTTAATTCATAGAGTTTTGTTTGGGTATTTGAGAGTTGTTTTTTTTTCTGAAATTTATTTTTGTAACATTATGGCTATAAATATTTTGACTTGCTGATTTCTGATGAAACCATGTGTTTGGAAATGTATTATATGATTGGTCATTTATGCTGTATTAAAAGTTCAGAATTCATGTTTGGGAACATTGATGCTGGATGCCATTCCTTCACTTATGTGTACTGTCCAAACACTGTAAATCATATATTTATTGTTTGGATGAACATGTTAATGGAAGTTGGCCTATAGATTGTATATCATGTCACTGGAAGAATGCTGCTTGTTCTCTCTCATAATAGACTGGTCTTCTATCAACTGACCAATCAGCTGACCATCCAGGTGGTACGTCATAAACTGGAAGAATGGTGATACGGCTGATAATGCCTTTGTACATTAAGTGATTTGTGTTCATGTGATACCATCTGTGTACTTGCCACCTACTGTTACAGCTTGAGAATACTGTCAAGTCATTTACGTCCTGGAACTATAGGTCTGGTTGGTACTTGTGATGTATCTACCTGGTACGTTTGTCACAGTCACATTTCAATTTCAAGTGTGATCGGAGATTGTCAAAATGTAAAATGGATATCTTCATCTGAATATCTGATTGATGGAGACGTGCCATTTTTTCGGTCTTGGTAAGCCTTACATTATAGTTGGTTAACCGAGAAATGTTCGCTGTATCTGTGTCTGCCAGTGTCTCAGGAATGTATTATATTTTTCTTCATCCACTTGCCATTTTATTTATGATTTCTTCAACAGTTTTCGTTCACACATAATTTGATTTGATTTACTTTTTTGCAAAGTGAAATGCATCGTTACACTTTCAAACAGTCTATAGTGTTGGTTGCAACTAAATCTCACACCCTAGTCTGTCGTAAAAAATCCTGCCCCATGCAGTATTAATTGTACAGTCACGAAACGGTTAATGGAGTGAAAGGGAAATATATGTAGCTGTCAAGGCATCTCTGTAGCACTGCATAATGCTGTGAGTTAGGGACTTCTTGAGGTTCGGTAAAGACCTTCTCATGGTAAGTTCCTCACAGACAGGCGGGAAGTGTTGCATTCCTACTGTAATAGATTGGGAGCAGTTTTTCTTCCTCATTTCAGTCCCAGAGTTTTCTGCATGGAATGTTGATGAACCTTGCAATGAACACAGATGGCGGTATGATAAGCTATGTCAAAGTACTTGTAGCAGGGAAAGTTGACTAAGATACAACAGGCAGTGATTGCTGTATGACATGCACTCGTGTCAAGAGGTATTTGTAGAAGGGAAAGTTGACAAACTTAAAACAGGGAGAGATTGCCGTATGACATACACTTGTGTCGAGAATTACTTGTAGCAGGGAAAGTTGACTAAGATACAACAGGCAGTGATTGCTGTATGACATGCACTTGTGTCCAGAGGTACTTGTAGCAGGGAAAGTTGACTATCTTATAACAGGCAGTGATTGCTGTATGACATACACTTGTGTCGAGAATTACTTGTAGCAGGGAAAGTTGACTAAGATACAACAGGCAGAGATTGCTGTATGACATACACTTGTGTGAAGAGGTACTTGTAGAAGGGAAAGTTGACAAACTTAAAACAGGCAGAGATTGCCGTATGACATACACTTGTGTCAGGAGGTACATCATCACGCATGTGTCAAGGTACCTGTAGAATGTTTGGCTGTTAGGATCTGTATTACCATGACACAGACATAACTATAACAAGTTCATTGGTGTTTCAGAAAGATCAGACACTGACATTTGTCTAGTTCTTTATCTTGAGTAAATGTAGTGCAGTAATGAGAAGTCAGGACCAGCTTTAGAATACAGCACCACAACTCATCGTAAGGATGTTAGAGTTCACCTGACCTGACCTCACTTGACTCGACCTGACTTGACCTGACTTGACCTGATCTATTCCTTCTCACCTACACTTTTTTTAAAGAGTATTATGTGTTTTTAAAGTTTGTGGTTTCGTATTCCAAGAGTATTACGAGAAGTCACATTATAAAAAACATTAGTCATGTTGTAAGACTCCTGTTAAGTCAGACAATGGTTTGTTTGATTTTATGACATCATCTTGACCATGGAGGGAAGTCTAAAGTGAAGGTATTGGACACTCAGACACTTCGATGAAACCAACAGGCATGAGGAAGGTGCTGAAACACTTAGCAACATATCAGTGTGGATCTGGGATTTAAACCCATTCTAGGACAGTGGATCACATTTCCTCAAAGTAGTGCCCAGGTGCCCAGAAACCATGGAGTGAACTGTTGCTTTGTGTTTGATACATAAATATTTGTTGTTTTTTTTCTTATAAATATGTATAAATCATTGCAATGAGGTGGGACTATAATAAACTAACTGTTTGTTTTCCTGTGAATGGACTTGAAGGCATACAGAGTGCATAAAAATCAACTGAAATTTGTGCCAAAAGACAAAACTTGTGCTTGCAGTGGCTGAATGTGTGTTCTCTAATCCTTCGGCACTAATTTGTCTGTTTTTTATTTTCCTGTCTCCAGTTTGGGTTGCTTGTAGTGTCTGTCAGCAGTGTTCGGATGCTATATGCAATAATTATGTTTTTTTTATGGTACATGCTACCAACTGGATGTGTTGATGGCCCTTTGCCAACCAAGACAAATGGTTAGATCATAATTGACGTAAAGAAGACATTGGTTAGGGTTGTTTTCAGGAGAACATGGATCATGATGATGATGGAAAGATGACATTGATGGGTGATTGTGTCTATGAGCTATTTTTGCCCCTTCGTTATTTTGAAAAGCATAAAAATTGTGATGATTGGCTCGTTAGCTGTATGGCACCAAACATAGGGTACCTGAGTAAATGCAGTGTTGAGATAGTCTTCCATGATGGTGCGAATAAATAAATAACATGCTCTTCAAAAGTTCAGTACTTGGTATGTCTTAAAGACCGATGTTTGCCATGAATGACAACAAAGTTGTAAATCTTATAAATGCACGTACATTTATCTCTCTCGCATGTTTGGGAAAGGGAAAAAAGTTTTTGCCACAGTTCAGACATGTTTTGTGATGTTCTGTCAAAGAAAACACAAACTGTCGGGTTTCTCCCTGCTGTGAGTAAGTAATAATCATTATCTACTAGGATGTGTTGGTCCCAGTTTAGACAACTTATACTTAAATGGAATAGTTTGTAGGTTTTACCCAGGTTTGCATCGTGAGGAAAGGCGTTTGTTGTCTTGGAAATTTTATTTAAGTGGTAGAAATGAGGGTCATTTGTTTCACAGCCTTGTTTATTCTGTTGTTTTTAAAGTTTTCTGCTTGTGGTTGTAATGTTTAAGATGTCTGCTGAGTTTTGGTCAGGCAACAGAGTTTATGAATGTCTGTCATGGCTTGATCAGTATCTTTGACTTTGTTCCATACAATTATCCAGTTTAAGCTTGCTTCTTCTTATGTATCTTAAGCCTTTAGTGTCAGGCTCAGCAAACACAGCACTGACTTTCGCCTTTCTTAGCTGTCTGGAAACAAAGCTGAAAGTAATTTATTTCAGATGTGACCATAGCTATAGAAAAAGTGGCAGAAATTAAACACATGCCGAGCCTTCTAGTAATTTTGTTGTTCAGTTTTTGTTTCTTCTGTCTGACTCTAGTGAATTTAGTTGATTAGAATATAATGTCATTGGATTTTGGAATCCTGGGAGTGATGAAAAGTAGAAACAGTGCCGGAAATAATCTGAGAAGGATATTTTTTTATGTCAGAAAATTGTTCATAACATGATATTTAGCATACAATATGTTTTACTGTGACTGGAAAAAGGAGGTTAAATGGAAATGGGTTATATTTTGAGATATAATTGTGAATAAACAGTAATTAAATATAATCTGGAATTTCTTTTGCATTCAGTGAATTTGCACATACAAAAATATCATTAAACAAAGCACTGAGGAAAGTCTGCCATGAGTTGTAATCGTCTTCTTCATATCATCTATTAAATATTTTCCATTTACCCCCAAAATATAAACGCAAGCACAGTATGACTGTGAGAATCCTTGTCAGTAACTAACTTGCTGAAACATTTGCCAATCTGTCTGCACTGTATCTCTTTCATTGAGTCTTTGGTGGTCTCATTGGAATTTTAAAGGAGTTTATTTTTCAGTGAGAATTTTGGTTAATTTATCATCATTTATGGTGAGGCAATTGTTTAAGGTTTTGTTTTGAGAATTGGTTGAAAGACATTTGGCATAAGTCAAACTTACGGAATCACCACAGAATTTGATTCTGAATGATTTTGTATGATTCACAGTGCAACAAGTGAAGGAGTGACTGAATTTAGTTTTAAACTGCTTATAGCTACATTCCAGCAATATCATCGTAGAGGACACCAGAAAATGGCATTCAAACATTGTACACATGTTGGGAATCAAAACTGGGTTTTCAGCGTCATGAACCAACGCTTTTGCCATTGCGCTACCCCTCATCCCCTCTGAGCAACATGTAATCAATGTGTCTGACTTTCTCTAATCAAAACACATAATAGCTGCTCGCTGAATGACATAATCAAAAAGGTAATATTTGTGCAAGACACACTCATTGACCTTTGCTCAGTAAACCCTCAGCACCTTTAACCATTCATGAGGTCAAGTGTTAAATCCCTGGACATTCACCAGAATGTCAGAAATGATTCTCTCGCTTTAATTGGACAAACACGACACCCTTAAAGTGTCTTTGTTAAAATACCATCTCTGAGCTTTCGATTTATCTCAGATTGTTGACATTTTGGAAAAGGACATGCATTATTAAATTTCAGATAGTCTGTTTCAGATAAAACTATTTCTCAAAAGTTGAACAGCTAGGTTTGTTATTTGAGGAGAAATAGCTGGTGGGTGGTGGATGGAATGTGACCCTGTTGTGATCCTTGTTTAGCAAGTTATAGTGGTCCTGGCTTAACCATCATGGTGAAAATCTATGTGTGATGTTTGGCTCACCTCCCACGATGTGAAAGTGTGAACCAGCTCTTCGTTGTCTTTTTGTTTGTCTACCTGATTTGTGCCATCTAAATCATATGGCTACTTCATTCAAAATCAGTGGTACATTCACATAATGTTCACAAGTTTTTGAACTTTTACACCCAGTGGAAACTGTTGCCACAGATAATCACAAATGATAATGCTGTGACATTGACATCTTCTCTTCAGTTCTAAAAGGTGGGGGAGTAGAATGTAGATAGCTTTCCAGTTGATATTATCAAGCACAGAAACATGAAACTTTATGAGCATTGGAAAAGAGTATAGTTTCACACTTTTAGCAAAATTCCAACAGTGTCATTGCAGGGTCACACATTGCACCTATGTGTAGAATCAAACCTGGGTCTTTGTCATGATGAGCAACCACTTTAACCATTTGGCTACTCCCACAACCATCAGGAGCATAGAGTCAGAGTCATTGAAAATAAAAGCAACCAAATTTCTTCCATAATCAGTAGTTAAGTCAGCTGTATGTGGAGTTGACAGGGTGACTGTATCACCCAGAAAAGAAAAGAATAATAGTTGCCATACATCACACAGTTATATCATGGCATGAGTCTGCTTCTGGAGTATCTCTTGTTTACCAGAGGAAGTGTTATCAGTGTCACTATTGTGCACATCAGTGAATGGGGTAAGGTGGTGCTTGGTTGACAAGACAACCATTCTTGTTCCAAATGTATCATTGTTCAAGGGAACAATGACCCAAGAAAGTACAAACCCACTGAGGTGGAGCAAGACTTATGAATAGAAATGAACACTTTTTGTGTCATTTGATGGAGTTGTGTGATGAAAAAAATGATATAAGGTTCTCATGGTACATGGTGGACTATGCTTGTTGAGAGATAGATTGAGATAATGAAGAAGCTATTGAGGATAATGAGGCTCCCTTGTTGAAATTTATTCTAGGTTTAGCCTTTCTTAGATGTCAGTGAAAACGTTTTGTGAAATGTATGAAAGAATATGGATGTAGAAGACATCCTTGTAGCACTAATGAACTGAGCTTTGGAAAATACATGAATCAGATGGCGCTTTCTGTATTATGTATTGGCATTCTTATCTGAGTTTCAGAAATATATATTCTTTGAATAAACATTTCATTAAAAGTCTGTAACATATGTAGATGAAATTTTGCACCAGCCCTAAAGGTAAGAAATGTTCAAACACCTATTGTATAACTTATCCTGTATGCTCACATTTCCAGGCTCAAACAAATTTATAATGACAAATAACAGTGATGTAATTGTTGATATTTGAGCACATTTTACATGTAGAATCTTAATATGTGGACAGCTGTTTCAGATCAAGTTCATGGGATAGCTGTCATAGTCTAAATGCAAAACAGGAAAGAATAGGGGACCCCTTCCAAGAAAACACTACATACCAAAACACCCATGACTCACAGCATTTTAACACTGTTAGTTTTTTTTAACATTACAGGGTCATGTGTACAGGGAAAATGCTGCAAGATGAAATGTTGACATAAATGTAAGGTTGAGTAGTTGAAAATAGGGTTTTTCCAAGTAACTGCTGTAAAGAGTGAAATAACCTCTGTCTTCAAGCAGCTTTAACAGGTAAAGTAATCAACGCTCACCTGAATGTGACATGGTGGGTTTTAGGGTAGCAACAGAAGGTCATACTTAAGAGGCTTAGAGGAAGTTCTATGAGCCTAATTATGATGTATTCTTCCTTCATGTTTTCTTCTCCCACTTTTCACCCATTGAATTAACATTTTGCAGGTTTTTCATGCCACAAAACAAGTTGGAGTGGTTTGCACTTCACAACTTAAAGTAGTTTCATGTTGGCTCATTTCACAAGATGATTTAGCCAGTAGTTTCCATCATAATATGTCCAGATCATTTACAGTGAGAGAAGTTGAAGTACATGTTCTTATCTATGTGGACATTTTAGAAGCATGGAGAAGACATACTGACTGTAAACACTATACAGATTGCTTTGAAAAGGAGTGCTTTGCTTGCAAGAAATGGCCCAAGATGGTTGAATGAAGTTTACACTGTTCAGTTGTCAGGTGAGGACATGTTTATTTGGTTACTATCCAATTAATGGTCCTTGTCATGCTTTCTCATATTGTTATCTCCACCATGAAGCAGGGGATATTGGAATGCTGTTTGTCCATGTCCCTGTCCATCTGTCCACTTCTCAGCTGGGATTAGGTTAGAGAACTGGAATGTTATGCTCTAATGTAACAAGTCTTGAGCTAAACTGAGTTTGAACATTTGGGTCTTAAATCATACTGTTATGGCCCTTGCTCCATGCTTTCCGAATTAGTGCAAACTTTGTAAAATGTGAACACATATATTTTTCTTTTCAAAATGTTTCTGTTTTTAAGAGACCTGAAATTTTACATGTTGTTGCTGCTGGTCATGATCAAAATTGAGTTGAAGATTGGAGTCTTAAAATAAATTTTGATGGAGTTTTGATCCTTGTTCTGTACGACACCGATGTTACCGGTCACGATCTAATTGATATTTAAATTTTTGATAGAGCTATGATCCTTGCTCCATGTTTTCCACCTTCTGCTTAGTGCAAATTTTGTGAAAAAGGAATAAATTTTTCTCAAACTCTATGTTAGACCTGAACTTTAACAGGTGAATGTCACAAGTCACGAACTAAATTAAAACTGAAATTTGGTCCTGAGACTAATTTCTAACAGAGTTACGATATTTACTCTGTCCTTTTCTGCCGAGTGCAAACTGTGACATATGGGCACATTCTCTCAAAATCTTTTTCATGTAGGGACCCTGAAATTTAGCACACTAATGTCACGATCTACAATGAATTAGAAAATTGGTGTCTGAAATATACTTTTTTGCTAAGTGTATACTTCGTGAAATGGGGTAAGAATTTTTTGAGAAACTACTCAAGTTACATGAATGAAGGCTTGCAGGCCTACTGAAGAGATCACTATCATGTCTGATCATGACTTTGAACAGAGGTGCCATAAAAAATGTTCCCTAGTTTCTTACAGTATTAACTGCATGTTTCTGATCTTGAACACTGACAGTGATAGACATTTTGTCGCAACAGGGACGAGAATTCTCAAACTGCATGAAGTTCCTCAAAACTTAGACACCTTTTGTGTATATCTATTTGAGATTTTTTTGTATTTTTCTGGTGTCATAAAGTGAAACTGTATTGCTTTATAAGACTCTTTTGTTATTGGTGACATTTACTTCCATGTTATTCATTACTGAATGAACAGACATGATTTTAGTTGTGTGAGGACAGTCTGTAAATAGTCAAGTCTTGACCACACTGCTCAGTTAATCTTCTTACATAGTCTTTTCTGGTGGCTCATACTTGCGCATGTCATTAAAGCCAAGATTTTCCCCGCTCAAAATGTAAAATTTAATGTTTTTATTGGCTAAAAATGTAATCTCACAAGAAAATACTCTTTAGGCTGTTTTCTTTACCCATATTCACCTCACCAATTTCCAAAAGTAAAATACTTTAGTATTTAGAAGGAATATTACTTTGATTGGAAATTTTATCTTTATTTATTTTTTCCTGCCTTTAGGTTTTCAGGGGACAAAAATCCATAAAACAAGAAACAAAATTGGTCTGGCCTAATGAAAACATTGCAGATTCAAAGATTCCTTTTTCATGCTGTAGGGATAAATACAAGCAAATCTACAACTTACAAGATAAGTAACATTTTTATCATACCTACTGACCCATAACTGGATGAAACATATCTGTCCATAAACCGCAGAGATAATGAAAGAATTATTGGTATGTGATATGAAACTGACAACATAGTGTAAGGCAGCTGGTTTATATGATGAGAAATTAGTGTTCCACGTTCCCATGAAAGCTTTAATCTCATCAGCCTTTGAGGTTTTGAAAAAAGAAGGAATAGAAGAGAAAACAGCTCCTGAAAATTTTGGCATTTCAATATGACCTTGTCAAATCTGTCATGGGACATTATGTAACAGTTTGGTGTTGGTTACTACTCACATTATGGTTCAGGCGTCTGACAGAAGTTGAGGTTAAACCACTCCTGCAGTAGGGATTCTGTGACAAAGTCAACAAAGCAAAACCACGATTTTGCCTCAACAGGCTGTACAGAGAAGATGTTTTGTAGCTTCTCATCGGATGTGTTTTTTTTGTTGTTTTTCATGAAAACTTTGTGGTTTTCTCTGGTGTCAAAAAGTACATGTTGCTTTGCTAACATTGCATACATTTCTTCAGTCTAGAACCATGCCAGAGAAATGTGCTTGTTAAGCACGGGCAAGACTATGGAAGGGGATATGTTGTCACTCTCTGAGCCTCCCTATAGATGATGCTGTCATGATGATTGGTTCTTGCAATAAGTATGTGATACAGGGAACAAAATCTCTGTGGGGACCTGGATGTGAAGAGGTCCCCAGATGTATTGCTTGTAGAGGGCACAGGTGGCCAGTGCCTGTGTAATGTTGCCTTCCGGAACTTGTGATAAGGGTTCCCCCAATCATTTGGTTTCTAGGGTTGTCAGCACGGAATCTGTCTAGGGGGTTTCACCAAAATGGCAGTTGTGTAATGTTTGTATCACGCAAGTATTTTCACCCAGTGCAAAGGTACAAGCTGCAATACAGGTGGATGACTGTTCACAATGGCTTTATACCAGACTTAGTACCGGTTGTTGTAAGGGAAAAACTAGCTTGTGCCAATGGTCCGGCTGATGCCATGGTGACATAGTTTGGTGATCATGTTTTCAATCACTGGTTTGGTTGGTCCAGACCTTGTCAATAATGGACAGCCATGATATAGTTGTTACAGCTATGCAAATTCCCCTCTTTCAACATATAGCAGTGTTGTAAAAATGCCAATACAGTTAATGTCCCTATCACTTGCCTAACACTGGAGGTTTTAACAAAACTGCAGATTTTTACCCTGTAATGGATCACTCACTGCTATATGGCTGTAATAAAGTGATTAATCCATATCATTTCTTGTCTTTCCAGACGGTTCATATATATTTCATGTCCCAGATACCAGCCGACCAACAAATCACTTGATCCCTTTTCATCACCCAATGAAATGATCCGAAGTCATTGTTATACCAAACATTCTTTGTTTATGTGAATTGTCTCCATTATGATCATAGATCCTTTGAATAACTTGTGTCTGAGCAAAATTGAATCATCCAGCCTCACCATTTGGAAAACATTGGATGAAACTTAAATATTTAATTCTTTGTGGCCTAAATGCAGTCACAGTTAATACTTTCTTTTGATTTTTTAACACTATAGCCAGTGGTGATGCTTGTTAATTGTTGAAAATTGCCTAATTACTGTTCCATGATGTTTCTCTGGTGGGTTAAGGAAAACATCTGAATTAGATTATGCAAACATGAAATAAATCTATTTAAAACTAGTTGACCTAGAATGTCTGTAGCATGTGATGAACTCACTTTTGCTGTTTGCTTCAAATTTACATGCAATTTAGAAAGTGAAACGAGTACATTTCAGTGTTGAGTTGCTGCATGTTGTTGAGCAAATTGGAGTGATTCTTTATCAAGGGCTTTCAAAAATTGCTTTTAGATGATATAATCTTTAGAGCAGGTGCTTGGACAAAAAGGTGTGTATGAAGTGCTGTATGAAAAACGTTTTTCATATGAGTGTGGACGTCTTCAACCTTAATTGGTTAGGGGATTGTGGTGATGTTCAAAGTGATTATGACATAATTGGTTAGATTTGTTTCAGTTCAAATTCTTTATTGGCCATATTTTCTACATGTCATCAGTTGGAAGGATAAATGTTTTGTTTTTGTGAATTGAAATTCCAGAGAGCTAAATAGAACACATTAAAACAAATATGATCTTATGCGATAGGACTCAATTTATCAAGGAACATTTCCTTCATTTGCAGCTGTTCATTGTCTTAAATGTGTAATAGGGGTGTTCACTTTGGATCAACTTGAGTTATTTTGGTACTTTCCCCTTCCAGAAACTATGTACTTGTCTGAATATGTTTAGTCATTTGTCTGGTCTTGTTCCACAGTCTGATTGTTTGGATAAAACAGCAATAAGTCTCAAACTCTATCATATTCTTACTGTGGTAGACACTTTGTGGGACATGGGCTTGTTTTACGGAGTGAGGTCAGTTTTATGCCACACGCAGCAATATTCCAGCTATATAGGGATGGTCTGTAAATAAAGGAGTCTGGACCCGACAATCCTGTGATCAACAACAGGACCTATCAATCAAGTGAGTGAGCCTTACCACCCAATCCCATTAGTTGCCTCTTATGACAAGCATGGTTTACTGAAGATACATTCTAACCCAAACACAGTGATCAAGTGAGTGAGCTTAAGTTTTACACAAGTCATTAAATGAGTGGGTTTAGTTTAGTATAGTTTTATGCCGCTTTAAGCAAATATCCAGAAATACTGCAAGGGGGACACCAGAAATGGAGTTCAGACATTGTACCCATGTGGGGAATCAAACCCAGGTCTTCAGCATCGTGAACAAACGCTTTAACCACTGGGCAGATTAACTAATGAAACTAAGAGATATAGAAATTATGTGTGACAAGGGTAGAAGGATTCAGGTGTAACCAATTACCAAGAGATATCTTAACATAAGACCTGTTTGGGAGAAGATATTGCTTATCATTTACATGATAGCCCCATTTGTAGAATATTTATATTAGTGAAGGCAAACGAAAATCTGTTAAACAAACAATTTTCCAAGTTTCCATTATCTGTAAAAATATGAATTATTTTGCCCTTCACTATCTTTTTATAACAGGCATGCTTTTAAAAATGTGATTTTAATGAATATGTAGTGCAGATGTCTTGGGCGTTACCTTGGCTGTTTCATTGGATGACATGTAGATTTATCAGAGAACTTATGCTGACATAAGTCTGTAACTGTGTTTTCTTGTGCAAAAGACAGTGAGACATGACAAAATCATTATCATGATAGCATGGGTGAAAGTATCTTTAAATACAATTTCAGATGTATTTGTGATGTATTTGAGAATTGCAATAATTTCAGTTGTGTTTAATAAGTGTTTCAGTTCATTGGAAAGTTTCAGACTGACGTATACTTCTGATGTGTTAGACTGATAGGCTGTAAAGTCACTTGAAATTATTGCTTTTTTCAATTATTTCATTCATCAAGTTTACATAAAAGTGTCTCTTTCTTGTGTTAATATTTTCTCTTCATATTTAAATTAGCATGTAAGGTACACATGACATACTTTCAATTTTCAATCAAGCTTTCTACTATGCTTGCTTATTGCCATTTTCAAATTTCAAAGGAAATCAGTTAGTGACTTGTGTCCAGAGAGCAGTGTTAGAACAATCACCAGTTGAACATTGCAAACACCATCTTCGACTGATCACCATAAAGAATATTGGAGCAGAAACAATGTGTTTCAGTATTTACAATTTCTATAAAGATGTCTACAATTACTATTCATTCTCCTGGGATGGTAATTAGTGCTGGTGGTGTAGACCTTTCCTGGTCCGACTGTGTCACATTACCCAGCTGATGAGGATTAAGGTCAAAGACACTGGTAATTAGCAAAGCAGACCTGTCACAAGTTTTCTGAGGTTTCACCAGTCTTTCAAGCAGGTTTATTTGCTGAAGAAGATGCTGGGTTTTTTATGGCATGTTGATGGGAATCCTTGGATCATTCAGAAACTCCAGTCGAGAATCTTGGTATATTTAGATTTGTGTTAGTCTGCTGGTGTTTGGAAACATGGGGGGCCGTTTGTGGAGTGCTTGTATCAGAAAATTGCCATTTTTGTTTGCTTGTTACCTGAACAGGTGTTGCTGATAGCAGCATGGTGGTGATGGAGGATGGGCTCAAGGATCAAGGCAGATGACTCTGTTATGATTCCTGTTAGTCTGTAGTCAGAGTATTTGAGTTTATATAAGTTTATACTTCTTTCCAAGTGAAAGAATGAGGTGTATGTACATTTTTGTGCTTCAGGCAAACCTTACTGTCCACTTTTCTATACAATCACTGTACATCCATGTACTTTACAGTCTTCACGAATGGTGTTTCAGTGCAACAGGACAAAACTTCAAAGATTCAGATGTCTGTCTGATCCACTGAAATGTCTCAGCAGAGACCATATAATTATATGGTCTCTGGTCTCAGGATCCACTTAAACTTAAACAAACATTTCAGATTTAGCTTTTTTGATAACTGGCATTAAAATTACTACAAAATGTAAACTTTATAAACAACAAACAATTGTGACATGTCACATGTAGCAGCTTCAGTCAGACCTCATTGTGAAATAAACAGTTAGACACTGGGGCCAGTCATCGTCATTGTGAAATGAACAGCTTAACACTGGGGCCAGTCATTGTCAGATTTGTCAGAGGGTCAGACCCTATTTGTAAACACTGACTTTGGTACAGCCATGGAGCAAGGCTATAAAATAAAGCAATGAGTTCACAGTGCAGGGGACCACATTTCAAGAATTCCTGGGGTGCTAGACAACTTTCTTGCAGGCCATGTACAATACACCATGCTCAGTTGGAGCAGGTGATTTGGTGTATTAATCAGTGTCTCCGTGAATATATGGCCAGTAAAGCAATCTTTGAAAATATGGATAGATCTTCTCTGTAAGTGATTGAATTGATTCAGTGTTTTGCGTACTAATACTGAGAAAAATTTATTTTGAAATTACCATGTTATTGATACATATCAAATAGTTTTATGACAGATTAATCATCATCTGAACATACAACAGCAGCAGGTTCAAATCCAGTATAATAACCCTAAACTCAACATGAAGATGAAATACTGACTTAACACCATACGTAGAATCAGTTTATGCAGGCAGGCATGTATTTTCCAAACGCTTGACCAAAGTACAATGTTATTTAGGGAAGCCAAAAAATTGACAAAGTCACAAACACATTTACATGTTTACAGCCTAAACCTGAAATGACTGGTTCAGCAGTTCTTGAAATGATTGATGTATTCTTTGGCGTCATTGTTCCAACAAACTCTGCCTAGTCAGGTCTGGAACATATCAGCTCACATGACATAAGCGTGGGTTTAGTTGATCAGTGGAAATTTCACAGTATTGTTTAAACAAACAATAAGTGGGTTGTAAGTCACTGGAATGACACCAAGTCAAGCCATATGATAGAAGCTTACTTACAGGGTTAATCATGCTGATTTCTTACAATATTATGACCAACAGCAGCAATCATCCAGTGAATGCTCGGTATGACGGGAAATGCTCAGTATGACGGCCAGGTACTCCAGATGACATGTATATGTAATTCGCACATTGTTTAAGTAAAAGGAAACCGAAGGGGAAGCACAATGGCATTCCTGTCGCCGTGGATGAGTCAACAGGTTGTTGTACATGCAGTTGCTGCAGATCCTGCTGAGGGCAATGTTCGGCACCCAAGGTGGCATCAATTCTCCAAGGTGGGGCGGCGTATTAGTCAATACATTTTGTTTTAATCAGTGGTTGGAGGTGAGGGGTCTTGTTTATAAGTGCATTAGCATTTCCGGGATATATTTTTTTGTTGAGATCCGTGAAGCTTTGGCTTGTGAAGTGTGTCATTGTTTGTTTTTGTTTTTATTGTCAGTTTGATGTCAACGTTTGATGTGTGGAAAATGAGTGCTGATTTCAGCGTCTTTGAAGGATTCAGTGTAGATGGAATATAGGTGCTTATATTTTTTTATAAGAGAGATAAGACTGCTTAAGAGGTCACAAATGTGTGTAGTTATTGTGAAGCTGCTTGTATAGGGACATGAACCACTCAGTATTTTGAGGGACTTGGGATTACAGAAAACACACAGAAAACAAACTGATGGATATAACACCAATAAGATCTGGTGTATCTGGCCATTTCTTTCATGGTCTAATCATTCCTCGGAGAGAATCTGGCCTAGGACAAACTTTCACTTGGGAAGATTAAGCCTAATAGGGGGAAGTTTAGCTTGTTTGGGCTCACTACTCTGAGTTTGATTCCCCTCTCCCCACATGGGTGCACTGTGTGAAACCCATTTCTGGTATCCCCCCACCATGATGTTAAAGGAATATTGCTAAAAGGTGCATAAAACCATACTCACTCACCCAGTGGTGGCTCAGCTAGTCATTTTAACAAACTGACAGATATGAGAAACTGATATTTCAGTCGTGACTACTTGCTGCAAATTTTAGTCATAACAGGTGAAATGAACTGTGGTTAGAAGGAACAAAACTAAACAAAAACAGAGTTCATTTTAACACTAATTACTGCATGACAAAAATTTAAATACATTTCAAAATGTTTCTCGTACTTTACTGAATCCTTCTTTCTGAGGAAGTAGGATTGTTTAATGATAATCTGTTCTGGTGAAACAAACACCAGTGTCTTTCAAGCTATACTTGTGCTACCATTTAGATGCCGAGATAATATTTGCCCAACCTGAGATTAAGTCAGGATAAGTCATTTGGCTGTGTTTTCCACAAAATGAATTCTCCAAATGTCTCCGTTTTCAGTGTTTAAATTCTTTTCTTTACAGAGCAGAGTTTGTACTTCTTTTTGCGCAGTTGTTAAATTTGATAGATCTGATGTTGTAGTGTTCAGATGCTAAGGAATGGAGTAGCTTCATTTGGTGTCAAGCTTGTACCATGTGCCAACAGATAAAGATAGTTTTTCTCAACAGAAGGCTGCATTCAGAGAATGTTCTGAGTAGCAGCAAATGAATCTTGACCAAATATGGCCAAGAATGTGTTTTGTTTGTGTTTATGATATGAACAAGTTGACAGAAATGTTCTAATATGGTACATATTGATATTCATATGATTGATATTGTATGAATACCTTCTATCTAAATAACGTCTTTAAAGGTTTAAAAGTGTTCCCTCTTTCTTTGTGTGCCACTTGTGATAAAACATGTAAATATGATAGGCAACATTGTGCAGTAGTCAGCCTTGATTATCTGAAGAAACAGGTTCCATTGTAGAGTGTTGTAGGGCAAAAATAGGACAAAGATAGATACTGGCCGGAAACCAAGCCATGAACATGTCGCCCAAGATAAATGAGTTAAAGTATAGATGGAACAGTTTTTTAATGGAAGAGTTTTTATTTTAGCAGATGTTCTGGACATAAAATGTAGATATATATCACTGCAGGACCTACACTGTGTGGTGGACATCTCTGTTATATCACTGCAGGACCTACACTGTGTGGTGGGTATCTCTGTCATATCACTGCAGGACCTACACTGTGTGGTGGACATCTCTGTTATATCACTGCAGGACCTACACTGTGTGGTTGGTATCTCTGTTATATCACTGCAGGACCTACACTGTGTGGTGGACATCTCTGTTATATCACTGCAGGACCTACACTGTATGGTTGGTATCTCTGTTATGTCATTGCAGGACTTACACTGTGTGGTTGGTATCTCTGTTATATCACTGCAGGACCTACACTGTGTGGTGGACATCTCTGTCATATCACTGCAGGACCTACACTGTGTGGTGGACATCTCTGTTATATCACTGCAGGACCTACACTGTGTGGTGGACATCTCTGTTATATCACTGCAGGACCTACACTGTGTGGTTGGTATCTCTGTTATATCACTGCAGGACCTACACTGTGTGGTGGACATCTCTGTCATATCACTGCAGGACCTACACTGTGTGGTGGACATCTCTGTTATATCACTGCAGGACCTACACTGTGTGGTGGACATCTCTGTTATATCACTGCAGGACCTACACTGTGTGGTTGGTATCTCTGTTATATCACTGCAATACCTACACTGTGTGGTGGCTGTCTGTGTTATCCCACTGCAAGACCTTCACTCTGTGGTGGGTATCTCTGTTATATCACTGCAATACCTACTCTGTGTGATGGATATCTGTGTCACGGGTGTCTCTGTTGTATCACTCCAAGACCTACTCTATGGGTGGGTATCTCTGCTATATGACTACAGGACCTACTCTGTGTGGTGAGTATCTCTGTTATATCACCTACACTGTGTGCGTGCTCACTCACTCACTCACTCACTCACTCACTCACTCACTCACTCACTCACTCACTCACTCAGCAGTGTAATATGACATGTATATTCAAGCTACGTGAAAATCAAGCTAGCACCTGCTCCATTGGGCAACACAACCATCAATTTGATATAGTGTAGCAGATCTACAGCATAATAATGCAACTTCTACATATCTTCATGATCTTAATTGAAATGCTGAATTTATACAACATGACATGTGGATACAATTACGTCAAAATAGACTTGGCATGCTTTAAATGTTTTCTTGCAGCATGTTTAAGAAAATAACACAAATGGAAATTTATCCCAAGTTGTGAATGCACTTAAAAATTTTGCCACCAGGAAACTGCCTGATAAACAAACAAAAACATTCTAGATGAAGAATGCAAGCAGACAGCAGCATCCTTGCTTATCACTGGATAGGATTGTTAGGCACAGATTTAGTGCTCTTTCAGTCTGAGTGAGTGAGTGAGTGAGTGAGTGAGTGAGTGAGTGAGTGAGTGAGTGAGTGAGTGAGTGAGTGAGTGAGTGAGTGAGTCAGTCTAAAAAATGGACTTGACACAAAATACCCACTTGAAGAATCAGCCCCCTGCCTTTGGTGTGACAAGTGTATGCAGTAACCATACCTCTATTATTTTGCACAATACCCTAGAATGTTTGCTCAGTGATCAAGGGTCTTTTGGGTATGCCACGTAAATATGGTCAGTGCCAGGAATCTTTGCTCACCGTGTTCATGTTTCTATGGCAGCCATCATGATACCTGAGTTGTGTGCTGGTGAACATGTTTTCAGGCTGTGATACAAGTGGAGTATACTGTCATGCTTTTTTTGACAATATTATGGTCTATGTTATATATATTTGGACATATGCATCCACATTAGCTTCCTGCTGATACAATAGAAGACTTGTTATCTCTTACAACTTGCCTAAAATCGAAATTGTGAAGTGAACAGCTTCCAAAGAGATAACACTTGCTGTATATGAAATGTAAACGATTGCTCTGTATGTCAAAAACTGTCGCACGTGGAGTTGTCTGTGTTTGCCGAACTGGCCTCAATTACCTGTTATGATACCTATGATATTTGTAAACAGCATTCCAAGGGACATGGCTTCATGGGTGTTACTTGAAATAAAGATTAAGGGTGCGAGGGTCAATGTAATACAATGTTGATATAATTCAATCAAACTTGTTAATTTCATGTTGAAATCTTAATGCATGCTTTTTTTTTTGAGATCCAATGATAGTTAGTATCAATAAGAGAAATGCAATATTGAAGTGTGGCATGATAGTGTGCCTTAAAAGTGGCACAAAGCTCAGCTCACTTAAACACTCTTTGTGGCTCTGTGTCTGTAATAGAATGGTTTCCAAACTGTTATCTCAAGGTCCACAAGGCAGTGTTATTGGGTGCACATGAGATGGACATGATGTATGTCAAGAGCATTATGCCTGGATAAGTGCTTGTACACTGTAATTGTTGTAATTAACATGCTAGTGGCACCAGTTAGAATGGCAATATTGACCGTCTGATGGCTACAGGAACTGAGCACCACTCTGATGGGTATCTCAGGCTTGCGAAGTGGTAACCCTGGACTGCTCATGTCCACTCCACTGCAATACAGGAACGTGGGCTATGGATGTAATTTTTCTTGCAGATGTAGACCTAGAAACTAGTGCTTTCTGTAGTCAGGAACAGACTGATGGTTGAAAGGGAGACTTTGTCCATCTCACAGTCACTGTACCTTGTTCGTCAAAGCATTCGTAGTGTTAAGATGATTGTAACTCTCATACACAGACTTAACATAGACTTGTAGTTGTAGCGTTATGATTGTGTTGAGGGGCTTGGCACTGACTGCCCTATTTGCCTCCTTCCCAGCCCTTTCTTCAATGCTGAAGTCCTAACAGAAGCAAGTCTAGATTGTGTGTTTCTATCAAAATTATATATTCAGAGACTAAGTGTTGGCCTATGGGGTACTGTTCTCTGTGGTCAAGCAATCACTTTTTGCCTAGGCCCAAAGGTGACATAATTAATACTGTGTTAGACAAAACCAATTTGCTGTGCATCCTCTGATAAATTGGTTAACATAAAATAATTAAAGGAGATATGTTAAGTTAGGAACCTGATTTTGCTAAAACTGTCATTTGGCCAAGTTTGGTTAATTTTTAAAGTGTCTTCAACAGAAAATAGTTTCCAGCAGTTTCCATTACCCCAACATTGTTATTAAATGAGTTCCTTCTTCTGGCATTTTGTGTTCTTTGTGATACGTATACAGCAAGGGACACATGAGACTCAGTTGTGCAAAGTCACAGTTTGAGTTGTCTCCCTTACAAATGTCAGAATCCAGTGGTCATAATTTTAAATCCCAGATTTGGACCTTTAATTGTGGGAATACGTTGTCATTCCTCCCTAATTAAACTGCGACTGAATGATTACGCTGACCTGGTGTTTCACAAAACTCCTGTAAACGTAGTATCTCTTAAATCATGTGGTAGCATTCGTATCTCAATTGTTACAGTATAGGAGGTACAGATGCTATGAGGAAAATTACAAGATCTTAGACTCACTGGTGCTTTGTGAAATGGGGCCCTGTGCTTCAAAGCATTCAACTCTCATGCTGTGATATGCCATTTGTATGATTCATGATCAGTGCAGCACTATTCCAGTCTAAAAACAAGTGTCACCTCACAGATACCTAAGTCTATGGTAATCTCTTGAGACTGAACTTAGCTATCAGTTTTTGATAAATGTTCATTAAAATGCAGACATTTGAAAAAAAATGCCACTTATAAATGACAGTATCCTCACAAAGTGTCTGTGTAACATTGCAGTCAGTGCCTTACTGTACAGGATTGCCCTCCTGAAACACCATGCTATCCTATCCCATTCTCTGTATAATATACTCCTGTGGTCTCTGGGGTGTTGAACAAGACAACTGAGTGATGCTTTCCACAGAAACAGAATTATAGACTGACATTCCTCTTCACTCAATATTATTCTTATCAGTTGGAATGTGAGCATCCAGGGTTGTTTTCATTTCAAAAGTGGTTGATAAGAATGTTTTCAATTTAACATGTCATCATGTTTAGTTGAAGTGGAGGATTTCTGAATTTGTTACTGAAGCAGAGGGGAATTGTGTGATGATTGGTGAGTGAGAACATGTCAAGTATGTTGATTGCAGTAGACAATATGTTGAGGATGGATCATGGTCGAGTTCTGACAGTGATGTGGAGGCGATTAGCGAAACAACTGACTTCTACATGAAATAAGCAATTTAACTTGCCTAATCTTAAGGCATCAGTCTGTGGGCAGCTTAAGTGGTTCTGCATTAAGGGGTGGAACAAGGGCTGGTAGACTTGGAGTGATCGCAGTGTGTCTGATTTAAAGTGTGGCTACAACTCTAAGTCTCTGGATATGTGTGTCATTTTGATAGCAGTGTTAAAATTGGAAAGGACCCCCAGTAGAATTGGACATTGAGAACCTGAAGGAACATATATTTGCTTCATTTAGGACTTTACAATGGAGGGAGCTCGGCAGCAGGGAAAATAATGCGGTTCAGGGAAAGTGAAACTGGCAAGAAAAACAGCTTATTTTTAGACTTGTTCAAGTAGTTGAGCACACGTGAACAAGTATGTCTCACATCCCTGAACAGAATTATTTTCCTGTCCATCTGACCATTTCTGCAGTACCAAAGTCATGCATGAATCAAGTCTAGATTTCGTCAGATGCAGGTTCTTAATCTCCCACTGGGGCTCCTTAAATGGAAGTAGCTGTTTCCTTTAAAATTATATTTATACAGAGAATATACAACTTCAATTTAATGAATGAGTATAATTTTATGCTGCTTTAGCAATATTCCAGTAATAACAGGGTAGGGGACACCAGAAATGGGCTTCACACCTTGTGCCCATGTGGGGAATCGAACCCCGGTTTTCTGCATGACAAGCAAATGCTTTAACCACTAGGCTACCACACTGACCCAACTTGAATTGACAGTCTGTTTGGAAAAAAGAGTGAGTGAAGAAATAAGGAAAAAGAAAGAAAGGAGAACGACAGAAGGTAGATGAGGAATGGCATAGATCAAAGCAGGTGGTTAGTTAGGGGAGGTTCAAAACTGTTGTGCCAGAAATCTGAATCTGATTTTGCCAGGTCAGCAGTTCTCTAAATTATTATTACTCCACTTTATCTGCAGTTTTACCCCTGCATCCTCGGATCCTGATGCTGCTAGCACTGAGCCTGCTTGTCTGTAGAAATGTTGCACATATGTCAGGCGACAGCTGTACATTCATAACATAGTTTAGAGATAATGATTTCATTTAATGCCATTTCCTTCCGTGTTTATTCAAACAAACTGAATTATTGTCAGTGATGCTGGCGTGGCCCAGTATTGAGATGATTACATCTGGATGAGGGAGAAGTGCACGCTGTCCCTGATGCTGGCAACACGTGGTGGTATGGCCAGACACCCCACCTGACACACAGCTGGCGGCTCAGCTTCGACACTCCTGTCTGTAAGCCATGTCTATACACTCACTGTCCCAGTCCCACGCTACGCTCATGGAATTCAGCATCATCTAGTTCATAGGATTAAGTCTCTTATCAAGGATAGTTTCTTTATTATTTGAAAGTAAGATTTCAGGCCCTCATGTCCTAATTATTTCTTATTTTGTGTAGCATAATGATCTGTAGTGTTACAGTTGAATAAATCACATCTGGACCTGTCTAGTGATTGATATCAGGAGACATGTTCCATGTTGCCAGGCAACCATGACATTACAATCTATGGGATTTCAGTTTCTGAGCACCTGATGCATTACCTCTGAGCCCTTCGCCCAGCGTTAGTTGTTAGGGACCATATCTCATCACAGAGGTGTCCTTTACCCTTCAACAAAATGGTGAGAGTTTAGAAACTCTATGATGTGGGAAGATTGATGCTCATGCTGTTGACCACTGGATTGTACAGTGAAGACTTGATTATTTACAGGCTGCAGACACAAAGCTCGGATATTGCTGAGTGCCCCTTTCAGCACCAACCAAACCGAACTTGTTTGATAAATTTATTTTCTTTCCTTGATCAAAATGATGAAAAAAAATATCATCCAAAATAAGGGCAAAACACCTCTAATTTAATGTCACTTACTAAAACATGACTGTTAACTCTCAGATGAAAGGGAGAAGATTAAAAAGAAGTCATCTCAAGTCTAGAATGATTTAGCAAGTCTAGATTGCCTTGGCTCTAGAAATAAATGATTAATCTGGGCTCCAATTGGATTTGTTTTGTAGAAAAATATTTCCAATTAAGATTACAATATGCTTGGGACTAAGTTTCAGTCTGATTTACCTAATTATTTTACCAGAACGACTACGGTAGGTATTTTCGCCATTATGAACTTTATTACTGTAACACCATAACATTTACTTCCTCCGCTGCCTCGACTGTGTTGTCTATGATTAGTTTCAATATTTATTTATCCATCCTCCCTTGTCAGGAGAGTGATGGATTGGTTTGTCTCCAGGCTGCCATGGTGTGATAATGATGTTACTTAATGATGAGTTGTACAATGTAGAACATGTTAGTGTACCTCCAGGATTGTTTGCTGTTGTGTCTGTATACAGCAGCTTGTGGGGGACTGACCTACTCTACTGCACTTGGAAGATTAAACATGGGATCAACTTGTGGGTAGAGGAGAGCCAGCAGGTGACAACTGCTAATACCTGCATTAGGAAATCAAAAGATAGACCTACCTAAATAGGTTTAAATAGTTTCGCTAACAGTTTTAAATTATTGCAAAAAAAATAATTGTAGATGTAATGATGAAAATGAGTGTTTGATGTATTTTAAAAGAAACTATTTATTGCGGAGCATTCTTTGCATCCTTTAGGCTTGTTGCTATAGTATTTGCATCCAGGGACTCCTGAAGTTTACCTTTGCTTGATGAACACCTTCTCTGAACCTGATCGTCACTTGTCCATAAGTGTACAAAGGACTAATTTTAGAAGTTTCATAAAGACTTAGTTGGTATGGTTTTGCACCATTTTTAGCAATATTCATGCAATATGGCAGGGAACACCAGAAATGGGCTTCACTCACTGTAGTCATGTGGGGAAACCAAACCCAGGTCTTCAGGGAGATGAGCAGGTGCCTTAACCATTAGGCTACCCCACTGCCCCTTTTAGCATCACCATATATTATTATTATGACAGTGACTGCAAGATCATCACACTGAATTTCTACCACTGATGTCACTGTATTATAGCAAACTCTTCAAAGGAGCTATTTGTAGATCTGGACATTGGGGCAGGAGGTTTTTCAATCAGTATCACATGTCTGATGGAGTATATGTCCTGTGCTTGTGTATAGATAGAACTTGACCTGTCAATGATGGTAATACAGTATCTCCCAGTTAAGTAGCTTCCGACAACATAATGGCATAACGGTGTATTTAAGGAGGGCAATTCATTATCAGGTGTTCGCCTGTTTCTTTTGAACCTGTAGGCTGAAAATATGTTCACATAAATGGACTTGAATGAATCATAATTTCTTTGGGTTAAGTTCATAAATGGGCTCTGTGTGTTGCACTGGTTTTTTTTTTAGACCTTTGGATTACTGTCTTTTTATCACTAATCCTTTCACACTGATATACTTTTTGCTTGATCTTTGTATCTCAAGATGGTCTTTTGTGATGAACATTTTATCATATTCTTGATACAGGTTTCCATCTATGGGTTATGGTGCCTCTAAGGTTTGACTCACGTACAAGGGTCTTTGCCATGAATGGTCCACAGTCCCCATTACGACAGGAGTTGGCGACGGCATTTGTTCGTAAACAGGGGTGTATCAGGGGGATTTGCCATCTTTTGACATTGTGTTTGCAGGAAATTTCCCTGCCTAAACAAATCCTTCTTGTACATAAGAGGAAATTCTTTGCCTAGCCACATCAGACTCAGATGCCGACATCTATGTATATTACTTGTACATTGTATTGTGTGTGTAGTAACACACAGACACATATTAGAACCACATTTGTGTAGGTGTAACTATGTCATTGTGCCTTTCTTGTTGAGAGGGCTTCAGGGTAAGGTTGCTATTCAACTAGACCCAGACAATGGCCCAGGGTTGATGGTTAATTGGGTGGGGCAGGAGGGGTGAAGTTTAGGCTTTGATTTGTTTGTTTTCTAGTTTGTTTGTTTAATAGTTAAATAAAATATGCCATGTAGATTTTTGTCATTAATTATTGTTTATTGGATATACTATTTTTTTTACATAAACTTAACATGTAATGAAAAATGATGTCATTTTGAGTCATTTAGTTTGATTGTTTCATTTTGGTGATATTTTTGTGTGTAAAAATTATGAGGTTTGGCTCACAAATATAAAACGACTATTTTCATGGTTATTTTAAAATTTTGTTTGCTTAGAATATCAGTAAAAGTGATTTTGTAAGATTAACATAAGACAGAAATTGTTTGCATAATAATCGATGTACATTGTGAATTTGATACAAGTAATTATATAATTCATGAAGGTAATAATATTAGTATGTCCGTATTAGTTGTTACAACTTACCTTTGTAAACTTTTGACTGGTCAGTTATTCCTGGACAGGACCGGACACTTGCCACACTTTCCACAGATATAGCTTTATCCTGGACGGTTCTGTCTGAGGTTGGAACTTTCTTTGTAAGCACATTGTTCACTTCCACCACATCTAGAATGACGTTGGACAGTTTGTGATTGAGACTTCTGCTCATGCTGCGTTGATGTTTCAATTTTGTCTCCATGTACATCATGGTGCGGAATATGCTTGAGAAGTTTGACTTATAGGCATGAAGCATCTCTATGGCATGTTTCAACATGTGTTCGTGTCTCGAGAGGGTTGAATTTAATTCTCTATTTTTCACCATCTCATCAAAAAGCCGTGACTCCATGTCACGCATCTTCGATGACAGATTGTCGATATTCTTTCCTCTTGCCCCATGTGCTACCCTCGGCATTTGTCCGTTATGTGATGCTGGGTAGGAGTCTGCTTGGTAGGCTTGGCTACCCAGAGCAGGGCACTTGGACGTGTCAAACTCATTAACCACAAAGACATATTCACAGTTAGGAGTCTTTGTGGATGCCCGCTGCTGTCGTGCTGCCATTCCATGCGCCTTCAGCATCAACACCGTCACCAGCACCACCACACCCGCGTGAACACCGCTGACACCTGTCTTCATTGTGAGTCGCTGTGGTTCACCTGTCGTTATCTCACCTGGAGTTGTCTCCTGGTTCCCCCTCAGCTCTTCTCCCCCTCCCGACTCTTACCCTAGCTGTACGGCAGTCAGAGGCGAACTGCTGAGTATGCAAGCCAGCTCAGCTCTATATACCAACACAGAAAAATTCAGCCTGAATTGCAAAACCTGCTGCTTTTAATTGAGAGTAAAACTAGGGCTGGAGAGTGTATGGTCTAACAGCTGTTTACCCTAGCAACTGGACACCCACAAAATTCCCATCATTTTTTTTCACTGCTTTTTCCTAATTTAAGAAGGTGTTAACACCACTTAGAGTCAGATTCTCCCTGGGGGTGGTATCGGGTAACTGGTGAAGACTCGACTCGTGACTGTTTACTCTTTACATTCCTCCATCTATCTATATGCGTCCTTCATTTTTTCCTTCTTTCTATCCCAGCTGGTGCTTGTCACGATTATCCACGTCTTGATGGGACTGAATGGAGCCCCAGACATGGGTGGACCCCGACTTTCATTCATGAATGACCAAGTTAACATTAACGTGGCCAATCAAAATGCTTACATTGCATCTCGTCTGTTGCCGACCTTCTGTGTACATCAAGGGGATTGGGTGTATTATAAGCCAGACTGGTTACCTAGGACATTTCTTGGTTCGGTGAATTAGCCTCTTTTTTCTGTAGCCTGTACCTGTCTGTGTGACAGTAAAGATTTTATCAACATCCCTTAAAGCTCGGTTTCCACAGTATCATTGTCATTTGAGACTCAAAAATTCTCATATTTTTTTACATACTTTATTCTTGTTATATTTTGTCATATAAACGGTAATGTTTTCTCAGATTTCACAGACTTGGAGATCCAGTTATATTTTCAAATCCATTTTCTAGATTATGCCAGTGTTATAATTTTCTATTGAACTAGTTTTAATTGATTGTTTACATGTCCTGACTCTGTGACTTGAAGAGAACTTGCTTTAGAATTTCATGAGAGTTAAATTTTTGTCATATTAAAGAAATATCGTTATTTCATGATAAGTTTTTGTCACATCGTGAATGTATTTTTTATCTGTAAAATTAAAGGATATTTTACTTTAAATTGTTAGTACATGATGTTTATGTTGCTTTCTGCCAAGTTATAAACGTTCTCTTATTGAAGATGAAGGTGTTTCACTTACAGATGTCAATCCTTTCACTGATTCAAGCTGAAATATATACTAAGGATGTACGGTATTAACGGTATGCCTTACAGCATGGTATTTTAAGAGTCATTGATAGATTAATAAATGAGTAATGTAGAAATGTTTGCATGCCATGCAGAGTTTGTTATGGGAAGTCTTGTAGAGATTTCTTGCAGTATTTGTCATTGTGGAAGTGAAATGTCAGCTATGGCTGCAGCCTGGATGGCATGGAGAGCAGGATACAGGCATGGGGCATGTGCACATACCAGGGACAGCTGTTGTGTAGGGGGCTGTAGGGAGCGATGTCAGTGAGTTGGTTACTCACTATTTGCACTGTGTTTGTTGTAGGGGGAGATGGGTTACATCACGTTGTACATCAGCACACAACAACCTGTGTGGGAGAGAGACATGGAGAGAGATCAAGAGTGAGATTGAGGGAAGGAAAAAGAAAGAATGCGGGAGGGGTGACCTGTATGTGTAGGAGAGAGAGGGAGGAGAAAGATAGCAAGAGAAAGAACAAGAGAGATATGACAGCAACCTGTATGTATATAAGAAAGAGAGAAAGAGAGAGGTGGCAAACACCAGTATGTATATGTATAGGGGAGAGAGAGTGAATGTCATGGTGACGTTACATTCACAGACTGACAGAACGCCAACAACCCATTGAAAGTGAATGATGCAACATAGTTTTTATCTCAACCTCCAACTAGGTCTTTAAATGTTGATCTAGGCGTCTAAATCACTGGGTAATGCTCAGTGAAGCACCGCAGTGTGTCTCATTCCTTACACTTGAAACATTTTTAGGACTTGCACATTTTGAGCTCATTAATTGGGCACTGTCAGAGACTCAAGTTTCGTCACAGTTCGGGATCTGTACACGCTGTAACTTATTCTGTGTCACTCAACAGAAACTGTAGTCAGGTCCAGGTGATGGTCATGGAGGACTTGTGAATGTCTGTGATGGCTTGTGGCAAATGAATTGGTAACACCGTGATGTGGGATGCTGCCTGTTTGTTGTCAAGGTGTATTGACTCTGTTAAGTTAGATTCAAGATACAGTTCTTGTCAGGAATTTCAAACGCCACTGGGAATATAATTAAAGATTTTTATGAACTTATATGGTAGTCATATTATTTCTGTCTTCATCATTAGTGGTACAGGAATTTGAAAACAAATGGATTCCTCTTGTTTTTTGTAGTTTTCTGTTAGAGGTGACTGTTTAAGGGAAAGGAACTATTGCGATAGTCTATCACAACTAGACAGTCTATTGTCACCAGCCATTGCAATACTATTCAATAACTTTTTTCTCCCTGAATTGTCGTATTTGAAATCATTTCCCAAATGAATGTGTGATTTATATGGAATAAACACAAGTTGAAGTAGTTTCAGTCCCAGACCAAGTAAATAGTTATACAGAAACTCAATGAAGCTGCAAGTCAGAACCCAAACAACTTGTATTTTGCACTGTGCATTTATCAACGGAAGTCAATTACTTAACTATAGATAGTCACACATAATATCAAGGCATCTATACTATTTTGTTTCTACTATCGATTATTTGCTATCGTATACTCAATAATTGCAATCCGTCAATAATTGAATGCATCATTACAGTCCTATTTTATTTACACAACTGCATGGCCATTCCTAGTAATCCTGTGACATTGTAACATTTGCTTTGGCTCAGGGTGGCCTAGCAAATAGGAACCTTATGTGGACTTGCTGCAATTGTATAATCCTCAGGGAGTTGAATGTTTTATCTGACATCTTACAATGAAGTGTTTCATGTGGTAATGACTTGTTGTGCTGTGTGGTAAGCTAGTTGAAGAGATAATGTTTTACTATGAAAATGGCAATGATAGTGGCTATCGTCATGGGAAAAACAAGATGGTGGCACCACAGACATGTGTTTCCTGCTTTGTGTGAGATATCATGTCATAAAACACATTGAGATTCCCTGTTTGTTGGGTGTGTATGGGATAGTATTCAATGTTGTGCGTTTCTCGTCTGATGGTTCATGGATCACTGCGAGGACCTCCTCCATCACTGTGTGGTCCAGGGATAAACAAATGTGCTCTGTGTTCCGCCACTTGTTTTATAATGTTTTGCCATATGAAAACACACATATACTTGGGCGCGTGGAAATTGATGTCTTTCTTGTGTTTGTGACTGTATGATAATATGCTCACATAAGTCAAAATGTCTTTTGAACATTTAGGATATAGGTCCTGGAATATTGCAGATGTAATATATGTGGAGTGGGTGGGTGGGTGAGTGAGTGGGTGGGTGAGTGAGTGAGTGAGTGAGTGAGTGAGTGAGTGAGTGAGTGAGTGAGTGAGTGAGTGAGTGGGTGGGTGGGTGGGTGGGTGAGTGAGTGAGTGAGTGAGTGAGTGAGTGAGTGAGGTGGGGGTACCTCAGCAATAATCTAACTGTAAGGACAAAGAGAATGAGTGAGTGAGTGAGTGAGTGAGTGAGAGTGTTGGCAAGTGGATGGATGGATTAGTATTTTTTGTTGGTTTGTTTTTTAATGATGCTTTCAACTATATTTCAGTCATATAGTGGAAGTGGATGAGTGAGTGAATGAACTAGATGATGAAACAGAAATACATAAACCCATCTCACTCACTAACTCACTCTTGCAGGCATCATTCAGATAAATAACAAAACTAACTGTCTAATATTTGTTCTTATTCTTGAAAAGTTACTAATAATTATCAGTGGATCTGTAAACCCAAAAGTAAAATTGGTTCGGCCTTAGTTGTTTCTATCAAAAATGATATGATCAGTCAATTAAATTAATCTTTCGTTAGTTTTTGGAGACTAACTTTAGTCTTGGTTTTCAACAGCCAGAATATGTTTTGAGAGTCTAACAGTATTATCTCCCCTTCTAGGTGTGGACAAATATGTGTTTTACACCAGGAAATTAGGTTAGATGTATTGTGTTCTGTTGACAAACGTGTTTGTGTTGAAATATTTTCTAAAGTAGGTAGTCCATTGTTTATTTAGAAAAACTATTAATGTGTAAGTTGAAGGAATGTCTCTGACCTCCAGGAAGTGTATCTACTGTCTGAAGCTAATTTTGTAGATTGTTTTTTGTTCGCTTTTGTTGACTTTTTGAAATATTATGTTAAAGAATCAGAAACATTATCAGATTTCATTTAAGTACGCTGCTGTTAAGTCAAGTGAAATGAGTAAAGTTTTGGATGATCATTTTTTTCCATTATTACAGAAAGGGATGTCATACTGTTTGATACCTGGAGCCTGATATGGGTACCTTTTGACCTCCTGAAAATGTCAAAGTTCAAAGTTGTGTATGGCATGGAAATATTGTTAGGAAAATTATTTGACATATTCAGTTGACTGACAATTAGATTCTTTTCATACACTTATGTATCAGTTTTGCTGATACAGACAAATTGATAAATGTGGAAAATTAGTTTAAAATGCAGACTTTTTGAACTCCAAAGTAACTCAGGTACATGTGGACGGGTGACTGTGACCTAGGAAGTAATTCTAAAATGTTCAAGCTGTTGGGTTTGTTTTCAATTAACCTTATGTACATTAGTTTTCACTCAAGTTATCAACATTCTTGTTGTCAAGTCCATGTGCTAATTTAAGAGGTAGTGTATTTTCTCATATTTCTCACAATATCTGTGCACTGTCATGTTCAAATGGCAAAGTAGGACTTAGAATTTTGGATGTTATGACCAAAAAATGTTAATCGGATACCGGTCTAATGCTGGCATAGGTACAGTTGTTGCATGCCAAAGTGCTGATGTTTGCAACATGGAGATGAACAGTCAGCAAAACAACAAAAATACAGTAAAAAGTTTTACTTGCTTGAAAGGGAACTCTATGGAAACAAAATATATCTTTCCAATGGTATTTCTCTAAACATCTGGAAAATTGGCGTGGAAAAATTTGTAAAACAATGAATTTTTCAAAAATTGTTGGGGTTTAGTTGATAAAATGATGATACAGATAAGTAATGATGATGATGATGATGATGATGATGATGGTGATGGTGATGATGATGATGATGGTGGTGGTGGTGGTGGCGATGGTAATGATGGTGGTTATGATGATGATAACAGTAACAATGATGACACAGATGACACAGATGACACAGATGACACAGATGATGATGATGATGATGAAGACAAAAATGGTGATGATGAGGGGGATAATGATAATAATGGTGATGCTGATAATAGATAAAGGTGATACAAATAAGCGTAATGAGCATTACCTTACGTTAATGGCTTCAGGTTGTTCAGCAACTTCAGTTGTTTTTGAAAAGGTATTTTCCAGATGATGTAACATGCTTTCAACCATGCAGTCTAAAAATGTTTCCAAGGCTGCAGCCAAATCTAACCATGAAATGTTGTGAGTGGGTTTGGTTTTTTGGTACTTTTTTCATTGACAGTAATATCCTCCTAATGGTTCTCTCACAATGTTAAAAGTTTCACAAAGCTCTATTTAGCTGCTGTCAAACAGGAAGGGATGTTTCTTAGAATTTTTGAAATATTTGGGGTTGTCTGTGCAGTAAGCCTCATGATCAAGAGTTCAGTGACACTGTAACAGCATGAAGGTCAAGCTGACCAGTGATGCTGCTGTGATAGGTGTGAACATATGTTCAGTGTATATATCTTGCACATGGTATTGGGTGTGTGTGATGTGTTACCTTGCAGGGCTGGTGTATTTGGGAACTGGACATTGTATATTTACATTATACAGATGTACATTTGGAAATTCTCTGAAGGAGGAGCCAAATGTCTTGGTTTTTAAGAGGAAATGTTGCATAAATTCTGGTGGGATTGAAAGAATTGTGCTGGAGATTATTGTTCACTAAGACCAATACAACAAGATAATTTATCTTTTAGACTAATGATATTACAAACATCATTCTACATTGTACCTGTATTAATTTTTTTATATGAAAATATTCAAACCATTCATATTGTATGCACCAAACAGAATTAAAATGTGAAATTTGGGATGACCTATTGGATTGGGTGGTCAGATTCACTTATGTGGATGACACAGGTCATTGTATCCCAGTTGTGTAGACTGATGCTCATGCTGTTGATCACCGGATTGTCTGGTTTAGTCTAAATTATTTACAGAGTGTTGCCATATAGCTGGAATATTACTGAGTGTGGCAACAAACCAACAAATCATCCTGAAAGATACTAAGGGTGCATAAATTATTCATCCCGTGTCTCTGACCTCTTCTTCCAGACGGAGTTATTGGAGCAAATGAAGACTTCCATTATTATAGCTTGAATATTACCAACTGTATTTTTGATTAACTTCACTTATTCCAACGTTGGTTCCTCCAAGCCAGTCTTCTTAAAACCAGGGATGCATCTTAGCAGTTGTCCTCAAGCCTGAATCAGTTTGTCTAATGTTGAAGGTACCTGTGCGTCATGTATCCAGGGTTTTTAGGAGAGTCTCTCTATGAATGCATGGGACAGTATGGGAGCCTAGTGGTTAAAGCATCTGTTTGTCGCTCTGAAGACCTGGATGCAATTCCCAATGTGGATACTTTGTGTGGAGTCCATTTCTGGTGTTCCCTGCAGTGATCTTGCTGGAATATTTCTAAAAGTGACATAAAACCAAGAATGCACAATGCCTTTGAGACGGTGGTTTATTTGGGATTTCACCTCTCAGTAATGTACAGATAATTAATTCATTATTGGAGTGACCTACTCTGAGATGTGATTTTGCATCCAGGATGAGACACAAAGCAAAAAAGTACAATCAGTACTTCACTCAGAAAGAGCAGTCCCATATATATATGTATGTTGCTCTGTATACTAGTACCATTCAAGTCAGTAAACCTTCCAGTTTAAGTTCCATCCCTGCAGAAGGCATTTTCCTCATCCTAATCATGCTTTTGCCCCCTCCATCTTGTCCTTTCCTTATCTCCATTTTATGTATGATAAGATAACCAGTAAAGATAAGACTTAACCCCCAATAGTACCAGAATCTTCCCTTGACTGAGAAATTGTAACCCCAGATATAACATATGTTACATCTGACTTCTTTCTGAATGGCATTGTGTGTTTCTAGTATTGCCATTCAGTCATCAGATCTATGTGAAGTATGTTTCACATTGGAAGCTGTCACATTTCACAAGTGTTCATCTGGCAGTTGTCAACACCAGCATAAAATCACAGTTCAGTATCTTCATTTAATAGATCTGCAATTTTACAGGTATCAGTTTTGGATCTTGTCATGAAATGACCCACCCAAATACATGTATTTGTTTATACAGTAATCAGCGTTGTCTAATCTGGTGGGGGGTGGGGGGTTGGTTGTATGTGTATTGTTACAAATTAATCCTGAGTTGAAACTACATAGTTGCCAACAAATATAATTTAATGTTAGTTCAGTATGGGTATACTTGTACATATAATTAGTAAGCTCAAATCTTAGTTTATTATTGTCAATGCATGCTGTAATTGAGAAAACCATGGCAAACAGCAATGTACATTTTATATGAGAGTGACAAAAATTATTCAGTTCTCATCCTAGATAACCGTATCAGTTTTACAATCCCGCACATTGCTGAAAATGGATTATTTCTTCAGTCTCGACAAGTTCTGGCTTAGACAGCTTCCATTATGTGTGTTCTTGACAACTAGTTGTCAGACTTCATTCTTTATGGAATGGTGGCTGAGTGGGTTAGGCGGCTGACTCTGTGTGTTGGTGATTAGGTGCCTGACTCTGAAAGTATGAATACACAATGAATATAGGTTCAAATCCTTTCCAGACTCAACAGAAATAGGTCTAGAATCTGCACTTTACTGAGAAAGCTACTCATGCTTGTTGTAAGAGGAACTTACTGAACATGTGGTCAGACATGATTGCAAGGGTATTGCATTTCAGTATGTCCAATTATGAGTGGTTGGATGTGCATGGTGTCAGTCACTGGATTGTCTGGGCCAAATTTGATTATTTACAACCCTCTGCCATACAGGTGAACTATTGCCGCATTGTAGAATAAACAAACAGGTAAAAGTGCAAAACAATTAATATTCATGATAAATCACACTGGAAAAGGACAACAGGATACACAAAGTGCAGGTGAGGTTCTCCTCACGCTTGTTTTGGAATTTTCTATGAATAGCAAATGTCAGACTGGGTATATTTTTTGTACACATATAAATGTTAAGAATTGTGAAAAGTAGGCCTACTTTGAGATTCAAGAAATCAAATTGTTTCTGTGACGACAAATTTACTTTGCAGTGTGTTCTGTCATATTGGCGGTCCTTTGTACAGGGATTATTTAATCTTGAATAAATGAGCCCCACTGAGATGGGTGATTGTGAGGGAAGTCAGTTTGCTTCATTTATCACTTTCCTATTATGGGATGGACTGGGCGAGAGGGAAAATTATGTGGTTTAGGGACTCTGAAGTGTGCTTGTGGTGCACGTGGTGGAAACTGTACAAGCAGTAATATAACTTGTATGTTTCTCGCTTGGATAATACGATCTGATGTATGCAAGTTAGTAGCAGTGTTACCTGAGCTGGTAAGCGAGGAATGACACTTCTACAAAAAGCCATACGTCAGACTGTACTACCTGAGGGAGACACATATTTATTTTAAAACCATGGCATCTGCCTCTTGACTTGAATATTAAAATCGGTGAAACATTCAGTGACAAGCTTAAAACTGCTATAAAAATGGTCAACAAGGTTTACGGTGAGTGTGCAAATGATTCAATGTATGAAATAATTTAAATAAATCAGTAAAAGTAGTTAAGTCAAGCATCATTGACCAATGAAATCAAAGTATTTTACATGTAGGTACGATAAGATGCACATTTCACCTCTTCCTTTTTTTCACTCTATTTCCTTTGCCTCTGTTGTGAAGTTGTAAACAAGTGTATAAAACATGATTACTTCTTTCTGTTTCTCATTTGGACAAGTAGATAAGATTGTGATAGGGATTTTATAAATGTACAATTGTACTCTAAAAACACACCAGCAGATATCTTAAAGGCATTTCTTCAGGGAATTACCCTGTCACAGATTGATCACCTCGAGGTGTTGAAACAGCTCTCAGACATCAGTTTTATGTGTTGTATCTGTAGCTTGGGGAACTGTGTATGACATGCTAATTACTTAATGTCATGTATGAAAAACATAGCATGATTCCTAAAAACTAAAAGCTGGGAGGGTGTGTCTTGCTTTCGTAAAGGAACTGCAAGTCATGCATCTGACCTCTGTAAGGTCAAGGTCACTTGAAGTCATTTGCGATGTAGTATATGTCTGCCTGTCATTATTTACCTCAAAACCTGAAACTTTATTCTTTTCTCCCGAGAGTATGTGTGTGAATTTATTGAGCTTCAACTCAGTTATATCTGTCATAGTAACAATGAACTGCTTTCTTGGAAGATGTTTTAGAATGTTGAAGCATGACCTGAGATATTTCCTTCACTTTATCTGACCATGTATCAGGTCAAAATACATTCTACAGGTGAAACTGTGGCGAGACTTTATTGTATAATGTATTGAAATATATGAAAGTAACTGCCATAGTGTTTGAGCCAGATTTGACCATTCACTCACTGCCAGTTCACTTATGTTATAGTTCAAGGTCGTATTAAGAGTACGTACTGTAAACACATATCTCAGGTCCAGTACCTAACAATGTGAAAAAAGTACTCAACCAGAACTGAAATTTGAGGTGATTAGTAAAAGAGGGAAGGTTGGAATGAACTTCTTTCAGTATGAGAAGTGATAAAGTTGGAATGACGTTCTTGCAATAGAGTGAATGAGTATGGTTTTACACTGCTTTTAGCAACATTGCAGCAGTATTGCAGAAGGGGACACCTGAAATGGACCTCACATTGTACACATATGGGGAATAGAACCCTGGACTTTGGCATGATGAGCGAACACTTTAACCACTAGCCTACCACTCCTCTTGCAATGAAGGAAAGTCTGAGGCCAGTGTGTGTATCATTAAGATCATTCTCTCTGTTTCTTAAATACATTCATAGCACTACCAGTGGAACAGAAGTCTGTCTTTAATACTATTAGTGCTGGAGTAACCTGAGCTGAAATGAACTGGGAGCTGTAACTTTGTATGAAACAATCTTAGCACCGTAACTCCCTTACCTTAACACTGACATCCAACAGTTATAATACTAAGGGTGTTTTGTATAATGGTACATTGAACTTTTGTTTTAATCTTTTTGAACTACAAGCATTTCTGAATATAGACAGCAGTGTAAATACATGTATCTGATAAATTTCAAAATAGTTAAGTCTAACATATTATAGTTAGGTTAGGTGCACTTGTCTCTGAGGAACATGGCCATCATCAGAAGAGCTGCACCAGAGGCAGGATCATGTTTTACAGCCAAGGTGATAGAGTTCCTGTTTACCTGAAGCCTTGTGATTGCCTCCTCCTCATTCACACTATTCTGATGGGTACTTGTGTCAGGGTAATTTCTCGTTCTCACAACAGTTAATGAGCAACCAACAAAAATATCACGTAAATACCCTCCTCCAAGTCATTGGTATGCTTAAGAAAGGATGATGTTATTGTTTCTAAGATTCTTTCATTTCAAGAAGTTTGAAAACCTTCCATTAATTACTGCATGTGTAGTCAAATTCTTGTTTGTATTTATGGAAGAGTTACACCTTTATTCTGTTGTGATGTTATGATGTTGTTATGATAAAGAGGTGCTCGATGTAGGACTTCCATACACTTAAAATTGTCATTCACACAAAATATGCAAATTAGGGCAATGACATCAAATCCATAAATGGTGTTATAGTGAGAGAAGCAGACAAATCCATTCTTATTAGGTAGAAGATTTGGGTTCGATTCCCCACATGGGTAAAATGTGTGAAGCCTATTACTTGCCTCCACTGCTGTGATATTGCTGGAAAATGACTAAAACCAGCTGAAACCAAATTCACTTTCAAACAGAGCTCCCTCAGTTCCTATTTTTGTTAAACTTTGTTTGCATGGGCCTAGATTTTCGAAACTGTATACAGCACTAAGATAGTCATAAGTTTATGTTAATGTAATTTGCCCTTGTCCTCATTGAAAGAAAAATGCTTTCCCATTTTTAAGTTATTTGCCTTCCATATTACAAATGACTTGAATTTATATGGAGTGTGACTACCATGTGTATCGTCCTATCGTTGTCCAAATCTGACCCTGTTCTCAGTGCACACATCCTTGTTTGACTAAAGACTTGCTGAAGGTGTCAGTGCCTTGTGGAAACCCTATATTCCTACTCTGTTGGAGATCTGTCATTAACAAAGGAAGTTATTGCTAAGCTTATACTGGTGCTGAAGTGAACCACCCAGAAACCTCATTGAATGCATTGCCAAGATCCTTCAACTCCCAGTTTCATGGTGCCAGGATTACTGTTTTCTAAAACCATCCTGGGAACAAAAATACTTTATTTTGTAGGACATGTGGTTTTTATTGGTTCACAAATATAGGCTTTTAGGTCAGATGTGTTTTTTTTTCACTGTTCCAAAAGGTCTGCTGTTTTAACAGTCGAGAAAATTTTTTAATTTAACTGTTTGGTAGGAATGATTGTTGGAGAAGTGTTTCTGAAATTTTGCTGAAATGCAAAACGTTTCTTGTGATAAACTGCTCTGATGAGGAGACAGACTTGAGAAGACAGGTGTAAGGCACAACACAAGCTGATACAGTGGTGAAAGATGTATTGTTGCAGTACGGGGATACTGAAGCAGGATGAGCCTTTAATGTATATTATTTGCTACTTTGGCTGTTCAGAAGGAATTGTTTTGAACATTTGTTTTCAGGTTAATGTTAGGAAATTAATAAACATTTACTGAAGGGATTCATATATTAAAACACAATCGTATAATTGTGTCACCTGATCGTATAATTGTCACCTGCTGGAGGAATACCAGACCAGAATAGGTCTCTGGTCCGTCTGTTTGTCTTCATGCTTGTCTCCCTGTTCAAGTACTCATGCTTGTCACCCTGTTCAAGTACTCATGTTTGTTTCCCCATTCAAGTACTCATGCTTGTCACCCTGTTCAAGTACTCATGCTTTTCCTTGTTCAAGTACTCATGCTTGTTTCCCTATTCAAGTACTCGTGCTTTTCCCCTGTTCAAGTACTCATGCTGGTCTCCCTGTTCAAGTACTCATACTTGTTTCCCCATTCAAGTACTCGTGCTTTTTTCCCTATTCAACTACTCATGCTTGTTTCCCCATTCAAGTACTCATGCTTTTCACCCTGTTCAAGTACTCATGCTTCTGTCCCTTATCAAGTACTCGTGCTTATTTCCTTGTTCAAGTACTCATGCTTGTTTCCCTATTCAAGTACTCATGCTTGTCACCCTGTTCAAGTACTCATGCTTGTTTCCTTGTTCAAGTACTCATGCTTGTTTGCCTATTCAAGTACTCATGCTTTTCCCCTGTTCAAGTACTCATACTTGTTTCCCTATTCAAGTGCTCATGTTTTTCCCCTGTTCAGGTACTCATGCTTGTTTCCCTGTTCAAGTACTCATGCTTGTTTCATTGTTCAAGTACTCATGCTTGTTTCCCTATTCAAGTACTCATGCTTTTCACCCTGTTCAAGTACTCATGCTTGTTTCCCTATTCAAGTACTCATGCTTGTGTCCCTGTTCAAGTACTCATGCTTGTGTCCCTGATCAAGTACTCGTGCTTGTTTCCTTGTTCAAGTACTCATGCTTGTTTCCCTATTCAAGTACTCGTGCTTGTTTCCTTGTTCAAGTACTCATGCTCGTTTCCCTATTCAAGTACTTGTGCTTTTCCCCTGTTCAAGTACTCATGCTTGTTTGCCTGTTCAACTACTCATGCTTGTCACCCTGTTCAAGTACTCATGCTTGTCACCCTGTTAAGTACTCATGCTTGTGTTCCTGATCAAGTTCTCATGCTTGTTTCCATGTTCAAGTACTCATGCTTGTTTCCCTATTCAAGTACTCATGCTTTTCACCCTGTTCAAGTACTCATGTTTTTGTCCCTTATCAAGTACTCGTGCTTATTTCCTTGTTCAAGTACTCATGCTTGTTTCCCTATTCAAGTACTCATGCTTGTCACCCTGTTCAACTACTCATGCTTGTTTGCCTATTCAAGTGCTCATGCTTTTCCCCTGTTCAGGTACTCATGCTTGTCTCCCTGTTCAAGTACTCATGCTTGTTTCATTGTTCAAGTACTCATGCTTGTTTCCCTATTCAAGTACTCGTGCTTGTTTCATTGTTCAAGTACTCATGCTTGTCACCCTGTTCAAGTACTCATGCTTGTTTCCCTATTCAAGTACTCGTGCTTTTCCCCCATTCAAGTACTCATGCTTGTTTCCTATTCAAGTACTCATGCTTTTCACCCTGTTCAAGTACTCATGCTTGTTTCCCTGTTCAAGTACTCATGCTTGTGTCCCTGTTCAAGTACTCATGCTTGTGTTCCTGATCAAGTACTCGTTCTTGTTTCCTTGTTCAAGTACTCATACTCGTTTCCCTATTCAAGTACTCGTGCTTGTTTCCTTGTTCAAGTACTCATGCTCGTTTCCCTATTCAAGTACTTGTGCTTTTCCCCTGTTCAAGTACTCATGCTTGTTTGCCTGTTCAACTACTCATGCTTGTCACCCTGTTCAAGTACTCATGCTTGTCACCCTGTTAAGTACTCATGCTTGTGTTCCTGATCAAGTTCTCATGCTTGTTTCCATGTTCAAGTACTCATGCTTGTTTCCCTATTCAAGTACTCATGCTTTTCACCCTGTTCAAGTACTCATGCTTGTTTCCCTATTCAAGTACTCATGCTTGTCACCCTGTTCAAGTACTCATGCTTGTTTCCCTATTCAAGTACTCATGCTTTTCACCCTGTTCAAGTACTCATGCTTGTTTCCCTACTCAAGTACTCATACTTTTCCCCTGTTCAGGTAGGCACTCATGTTTGTTTCACTGTTCGAGTATTCATGCTTGTTTCCCCATTCAAGTACTCATGCTTATTTCCTTGTTCAAGTACTCATGCTTGTCCCCCTGTTCAAGTACTCATGCTTGTTTCCTTATTCAAGTACTCATGCATTGGTGGTGGGGTGACCTTGTGTTTACAGCATTTGCTTCTCACACCAAAAATCTGGGTTCAATTCCCCATATGGATACAAAGTGTGAAACCCATTTCTGTTGTCCTCTGCCACAATATTGTTGGAATATTGCTAAAAGTGGCGTAAAAACGAGGTAATTCACTCACTAAGTACTCAGGCTTGTCTCCTTTTGAGAATAGAATATCAGACTATGTGTACAATATGCAATACTTCCTTTGTGAATCAAAGCTCATGATTGAGTAGGTTCCAAATATATGCTAAACTTTCTGACCACCAGACATCACAGTATGTGTGTAACAATACCAACATAGGCACCCCTTGCTCTATAAAACATTTGCAGGTATTATTAAGGAGATCACCAAGATGATATTATCGTCAGATTGTTTCTTGTTAAGTGCACGCACAGCAGTATTAAAGATATTTCATCTTGTAAACCTTGAAAATTATCAGGACCATGTGCAAACTAGAGATAGATATAATGAGCACATGGTTTGTCTGACCACCAAATCCATTAAGTCTGATAAAAATGGAGGGTAGCCAATGTGGCTGAAGCACTCACTTGTGAAGTCCAAAATGGGTACAATGTGTGAAGCCCTGCCATGATACTGCAATACTATTGCAGAAATGGAGAAAGGCTATACTCACTCACTAATACCCCAGTGACTTTATGCAGACAATGGATCAACTCATGCTGAACATAGTCAGCAACGCATTAGCAGAGTGATGCAACACTGACTTCATCTGGACTGGTCCGGATTTTGACTTTGACTCAGATCCCCACACATGGAGTGTGTTACACCAACAAAGTATTAAGGCTGTCATTGCCACCTACATGTCTTTCAGAACAGGCTAAATATGGATCACATTTCACAAAGAAAACATTCCAGAGAACTCCCCTGTTGGTGTTGGAGCCAATCAGTCCCTCCAATTAGCTAGTGGTTTTATGGAGGAGTGTACGTGTGTACATGTTGAATGCCCTCATGCTCTCACTGCAATGACTACCATATTCTCTAGGTGTTAGTGCTGTGTCTACAGACCAGCTGGACCCAGGAGAGACTGTATGGCTGTCAGGTGGACTGGTATTGTTTGGGGCATGTATGTACAATATGTGTTCCACTGGGATTTGGAATAGAGTCTTGTACTCAGGGTTTTTGGCTTGTTTTAATTTTAACAGACTAGGACTTCATGTTTTCCTACTTGAGATGAAATGTCATTGTACCTGGATGTGATTCTGAGAGATTAGGTCATTGTACTTTCTTGGTTTAGGTGATTCTGAACTTCCAGGTTATTGTATGTTCTTGGTTGAGGTTCTGACAGACAAGGTCATTGTACTTTCTTGGTTGAAGTTATGAGAGACAAGGTCATTGTACTTTTTTGGTTGAGGTTCCTAAAGAGAAGGTCATTGTGCTTTCTTGTTTGAGGTTCTCAGAGACAAGGTCATTGTGCTTTCTTGGTTGAGGTTCTCAGAGACAAGGTCATTGTGCTTTCTTAGTTCAGGTGAATCTGAGAGACTAGGTCATTGTCTATTCATAAAAACAGTCCTCATCCTAAGTCATTGTACTTTGTTGATTGTGATCCTGAGAGACTAGGTCATTGTACTGTCTTGGTTGAGGTTCTGGGAGACCAAGTTATTGTATTTCTTGGTTGAGCTTCTGACCGACCAGACCATCTTACTTTGTTGGTTGATATTCTGACAGAATGTGTCATTGTGTTTTCTTGGTTGAGATGATCCTAAGAGACCTGGTCATTGTACCTTCTTGCTTAAAGTGATTCTGAGAGTCACTGTAATGTCAAATTTGGAAATGCATCCCAAATATAATGGAATCTTTACAAGGCTCCTATGACGCTCTCTGAAATTCTTGTATTTCATGAAGTGGATGATACAGTATTGGAAATCACATTCACTCCCCCACACTAACCTTGACATTCAACCCCTCCATTCCCAAGGGAATTAAACACTGAACTCCACCCACATTTATCCCAATTGTCAGCTCTCGAGATTTCCCACCCTTTACCCCCTGGTCCGATAAATGTATTCCCCGGCCACCTCAACCTCCAGCACTCACAGTTCCATTCATAACTGATCGGAAAACCATTCCCTGCTCTCAAGACAAACAAGTTTCATATACATATGTGCTAGATCAACATAAACTTGGCATACTTAGGATGTTAAGAAGTGGCACACAGTCTGTCATGCAGTCGATGTCTTGTTAAAGCTTGTCACAAGAGGCCATTACAGCTTTGTCTATTCTATAGTTTCATGGATGAGATGAAGTCAATGTCTCATGACCACATTGTTTCTGGCAAACATCAACTCCCTTTGATGATGTCTTGTAGCAACCTCTGGATATGTAGGTCATGCTGCTTTGATTTATCACTGAATGTACATTTCAGTAGGTGGGGGGCAGTTCTCCTGAATACTGAAGGTTAGCTTTCAAACACACTGGAGTGGTCCTTGTAGAGTTCAGCCTCCACTCATAATAGGGTAAAACCAGTCAGTGTGTAAATTAACTAATGAGAAGTATTTGTTTGAAGTGATGCAGTCTCTGATGAATATTCCAGGATATTTAATGAAGCCTACAGAACCTTCTGATGAGTTTATCACTTTCTTCATCAGAGGGTGGAGGGGTAGCCTAATGGTTAAAGTGTTTGCTTGTCATGCCGAAGACCCGGGTTCTCATGGGTACGATGTGTGGAGCCCTTTTCGGCAGCAGTGGTGTTGCTGGAATATCACTGGGAACAGCATAAAACTAAACTCACTCACTTGTAGCAGCAATAGGCCTTCTAGGTGTTCATCAGAAGATAGGAGTTGTGGGGTAGCCTTGTGGTTAAAGCATCTGCTTGTCATGCCAGAGACTGCGATCTCTCCACATAGATACAATGTGTGAAGCCCATTTCTGGTGCTGTGATATTGTATGAAAATTGTCAAAAGTGGCATAAAACCTTACTCACTCACTCAGAAAAATGTATTTTAAAACCCAGCATTTTGACTTATAAAATTAAAAAAGTTTTAAGGACAGACTGAAATTTCAGTTATTGTTATTAAGATGATCTGATATTCACATGTATTAAAACAACACTGTTCTTTTCAGTACTTGAATGTGTTGAACTTACAAATCAATACAAAAAATCCTAAATTCCTTAAAGTTGTGAGCGTTGTTGTTCCAGTATTTGACTAAAGGACTATAGGTCAATACAGTACAATTACATGGTAAAGGCATCATGTCTGGGTCACAAAACTTCTGTGTTCTTGCCTTATCTCTTGAAATTTTCAACTTTTTTTCTGTATATACTAGAAAAAAACAGTTTGAGGGACATTTTTGTAGTGAAAATAACACAAAAACAACACCCATAAAATTGTTTATGATCCTTAACTTTTTTGTTTAGGCATTTTTCAGTTATTTTAACCATATTTCTATGCATTTTCATAAGATGAGTAGAAAACTGTCACATGTAAGAATGAATAAAGGGGCACTGATGCGGAGCGAATAATGTTTCTCGCCAACGGTCTAATTACGAAACCAAACTGCAAATTGGTCAGCACCCGCTCCTTCGACCGTGACGGACAAAGGAACTGGGCTCCTGTCAATATTAGCAGAATTTCTTCACCTAAACAGTCAGGAGGCCGCATGCCCATCATATGCCATTATTTAAAAATATCCATGGTATTCCTTGTCTGATCGTAACAAAATATCCCAGCAGTGTAGGTTTTTTCGGAAGTTTGGATGGTATAGTTACTGATCCAATTTGATCCTATTTCTGTGGTTTTAACCTCTATATTTAATCATGTTACATGAAAATATGATGTCTACAGGCACGTAGCAAGTCATTCGTTTCAGTCCGAAACATTGCAAAGCTTTATATATAGGTAGTTTTGAGTGTTGGTTCAGCTGTGATAGGAAATATCATACGTAAATTTTGGTAGCTATGGTAGCTACAATGGTTTATTATTTATGATAATAAAAACACACAGTTGATTTATTTGAATTCGTAAACAAAAAAAACCCGATGACTTTGCCTTTGGTAGAGAAATCTGAAAATTTTCTTACGTTAAAAAACCCCTTATTTCAGCTATTTACCCAAGTACACAGCAAATGCCTGTATGTATTCCTTATGTAACGAAATTCAGTTGGTATCCTCAAAACAGTTTCGGCCCCTAAGTGTTTTCAGGCTGCATGCGACACAGAGATTACATCTTCCTTGCTGTAACTGGCGTTTGATGGTGTAAACCTACACGTGTTATTTGTCATCATTGTCTGGATGGTCAATTAATGAATTTATAACAGGTATAATTAGTAGTAACACCACTCAGGTTACTCAACAAAGGTTCCCATTTGGCATTTCTCCTGTCTGGAGTAAATACTCAACATTATAAATTAAGGTCTGTAATAGCAAATGTATTGTATGTTATGTAATATGTGCATGTAAGTGATGCAAGAGGGTTTATCAGCTGAGTTACAAAAATAAACATCGATCAAAGGATTAACCGATAACACACTGATTGATTAATTACTGTTATCTTCTAGCGGATTTGTCAAAAGGCAGTATGTTTAGATGACTACACCCTGTCGTAAAGGGCGAGTGTAAAAACAACATCCTCCCTTCAAAGAATAACCACCCTTGCGTTGATTGATTGATTGCTCATTATTGGTTTATTAAATTACTTAGAATAGCGGACATCATACAATTAGTTGCCAGGTGTGCTATCTTGGGTGACCAATGAGAGGGCTATCAGGTTTTCACCAACGAAAGACGTGAAACGATGTGTTACTTTTTCGTAAATTAGACAGTTGCAAGACACCCGACACAGAGAAGGATTATTTACCATCTGCAGATGAATGGAATACGATTTCTTTTATGTTGATATTGATGGATACATTCCTGAACAAGGTAGTAGCCTGACATCGTTGCTATAAAATTAGTCTGTTTTACATTCATTATTTGCATTTTGTTTTAATTTATTTGTTGTAGCATTCAGCAGAATCTATATGACGGAAAACACACACTAGATCGCGTATGTGTGTGAAATAGGATCCACATTGGCAATCTATACAATGTATAAATGTTGCTGTTATGTTGGAAATTTACTATGAGTATAAGCAGATCGTGTGTTCTTTCATTAATTTTCAAAATCATACAAATATGACAATAAACTAATTAGGGTTATGAGACAAAATATGGAGACGTACATTGGCTTCGATATTTTCCCGTCCTAATAGTTTTTTTTACCATTTCTACCACTGGCAGATGATTAACCTTCAAAGTGTTTCATTTGTTTTCATAATACATTTGTAATGAAGTAAAAATGACTTCACCTCAGTTGATCTGTCTATAATTAAACTATCATAAATTAAACTGCCGCATACGGACTGCGCGGCAGAGGTCACAAACCAGTCACGAATTCTGGGATATCATCCGGGTATTCACGGGAGAAAAACAATAACAAAAGTTTACACCAGTCCACGGAAATTGCTCCGCATCAGTGCCCCTTTAAAGACCAGCAACCAGTCATATGAATATGTCAGATATATTTCATGAAAATATTTAGAAGTTGACTGCAAATTTAGAGCTAAACTATTTTGTTCCCAGATCTTATCCCTGTAGATATTTATTGGGAAATGCACCAGGATATTTACCAATGGAAAATGAGAGAATATTCATGTATCATTTGCATTATTGAATAAGTTTGAACTAGCACTAACAGGATCAGGTGGTCTGAGGGTTGCTGACTTTGTTGTGGACACAACTCATCATATCCAGCGTAAAATTAAACTCACTCACTCACTCACTCACTCACTCACTCACTCACTCACTCACTCACTCACTCACTCACTCACTCACTCACTCACTCACTCACTCACTCACTCACTCACTCACTCTTTTAGCAATATTCAGCTACATTCAGCAGAGGACACCAGAAATGGGCTTCACACATTGAACCCATGTGGGGAATCAGGCCTGGATTTTTTTACATGCTCTCCCAAAAGCACTATTTTTTACATTGGGGAATCTTTTTCTTTGACACCTTTGATATGAACTGATTACACCCTATTTCAGATAGAGAAAAAACACAACTTTAATAAATTCATAGAAAGTGAAGAGGATCTGTTGTAAAGTGTTTTGCACACCTTTATGTTGTTTGTGTATGTTACCTGGCCATAGTAACATGGAGACGTAAACCCCGAAAACTACACGTCAAAGGGTATATCTACCTAGAAGATGTTTAATTAACAGTCAGTAGTTTGGGCCAGGTTCTCCTCATTTGAGTGTCAGGTATATTTGTTTAGAAGTAAATTTGTTTGCTTAACATCTGTCTGTTTCCAGCAATTACCCATCTAGTTACGGACTTTGTTTAACAACATATTGCCAGCCCTATCCGATAACACACTTACCTCACAGACCTCACCTGCTGTCACTGCCTTTCACCTGGACATAAGTAAATGCTGGTATTGGTGGCTTGTGGGTAGATGCTTGTAGGGGTGGGAGAGAATATCGGTTAACCGGTATATTGCAATTTGAACTTCACATTGCGATAAATTGCTGTACGCTTCACCAGTTCACCCAGTATGATCGGAAATTTTTGTGATGTTAATACTACTAATACTACTAGTAACATTTGTATTTCCTTCATGTTATTATACATTAACAGTTTTGAAAATGTTTAATGGCCATATAATCGCATTATGTGACTTTCAAACCATGTAAATAACAAAAAGGTACTGGCTCTTACTGTAAGGATAAACACACCTACACTGCTAATTAGGCTACAGATGCTTTTTCTCAAGTCCCAAACTTGGACAGGAGTCTCTTTGAAATTCTTCTGAAGTTTAGAAACAAATTGAACCTTATAGGAGTTTTGTGTCTGCTATTTTTGTTACATGAACCAAGGAGTCGGTGTATATGTGAAAGAATATGTACTGTGTTGACTGTGGGATACTTGTCTTCAAGTAATTGGAATAAGTTTTAGTTGTTTGACAAATAACAACATTTATTAACAACTATAAGTGATGTCCTAGCTTTGTTAAGAAGGAGAACAAAGAGAGGATAAATTTTGATTGCACACTTAAGAGTTTTGTTTCAGTAATTCTAAATTCTAAATTATACTCAATTCTTTGTGTAAGCATTGGTGCAGAAACAGAACTTCCCAAGGGAAACTTCACTTTCAAGTTTTTATATGTTAGAGCAAGGTATACTGAATAGGCGTGACGGTACTGTTCAGCATTATATGCTGAAAGTCTATTAGATGAAAAGATTTTTAAGTGAGTGTGCATGTAACACATGTATAACAAGTAAAGTTTCAGTTATTTTATGTATCATATCTGTTCTGGTTTTAAAAAGTATCAGGATATGTATCGTGTTGTATCTTGAAATCCATTGTTGTCATGATTAAGGTTACTTGCCAGTACATTCATGATACCACGCGGGTCATTATATTGGTATTGGGATATATTGTCTCACCACTATGGCCTTGATACACAGTTCTGATGACAGAGTATACCAGAAATGATGTAGACCTGCTGGAGAATGTCAGTAATATTGTATTCCTGATACAGAACTTTGAGCTTTTATATGTTACAGCCAGTGGCAACTACAGGTTACAGTGACAGGTCCACCTATACTGTCTGTTTCAATGAGATTTAATAAACTTGCATTATCATGCTTTCATGTAAAATACTTTGATTTCATTGGCTAATGATGCTTTAACAAGTTTCACTAGAAAAAATATTACCTGCTGCCACAGTAACCTCAAAATTTGCCACCGAGAAGCTCTATTGCTAACAATTGTATGACGTCATAATATGACGCATACAGTATAGGGAGTTTGAAACCATTCAGTTGGTTTTTGAGTTCAAAATGTACATATTTATTTTATGTACTTTCATTGATTTTATACATTGAATCGTTTGCAAACTCAACTTCAGTTTTTATTGCAGTTTTAAGCTTGTCAGAATGTGTTTTAAAAATCTGGTCCAGAGGGAGATGCCATTTTGTTTACATGTCATATAGTCAGAAGTGATCTTCAAAATGAAATAAAATAATATTTTATACATTTAACATGGCAGTAAGATAAATATGCTGTATGCCTCTATGGTCTGATGTACACCTTTTTGTAGGAGTGTCATCCCTTGACTACCAGCTCAGGTAACACTACTACAAAGAGCCGTAGGTCAGACCGTACTACTCTCGAGAGAAGCATACACATTGTAATGGAAGTATGTAAGTTTACCCTTCCCCTGCCTGTGACTGTTGGTTTCATGGGTAATGAAGCAGACAGTGTGCACCTTGCCATGCAAGCCTCATTGTCTTCTCCCTCACACTGACTCCATTGTGCAGGCAACTCACATTTGCTGTTTTTAAATGCTGATTGCTTCAATGTCTGACACTGAACATGTAATCCAGTATAGATCTAATGTAGACATGGTGGAGAGACAAGTTGTATATACTGGACAAAAATAGTTAGGGATATGTGCAAATTTTGAAATTTTGAATAATGATCTATTTACTCCTTGACACACTGATTAAATATCAATCATAAAAATACCTATATCCTTAACTTATTTTGTCCAGTATATTTGAATGCAGTTTGCAGTGCTTGGCAATTTTATTTAAATGTGACAGCTGGATGCAAGTAACTTTGCTACACATGAACACTTTAAGTTCCAGCCATATTTATGTGAGCAAGTTAAGAAATATATGACAAAATACTTTGTCTCTAGTTTTCTGAATACAGATCGACAACCTCTCAAAACACTGGACACAACTCATGTAGCCCCACTAAGTATCTCACAACTCACCTTTATCTAAGAGATAAGATTATGGATTAGACAATCATAATATTAATATCTGAAACCCCATGCTTCTTCTACTTGCTGTGCTCACTGAAGGTCAGACAAGATCTTTTTGAAGAAAAATCCAATTTTTCAATCCACACAAAAAGAATAAAGTCTGTTTAAACTGTTGATCGGTTTTAATTAACTGACGATATGTAAAAATATTCCATGGTAATGAATTAATGTAAAATGATTATAACACAGATTTCCATTTCAATTCCATCTATTAACAGCCCAGTTTTGTGTGTACTTCTGATCTTGCATGATTTACGATTTACGTGGTGAAACTACCACTGCAGAATCCAGGATGAGGATCTGGGATAAAGTCATCATCTGGTGTTTTATATATAAACATTTGCCGGTTTTATTTTCACTTTGTGTGTGTTTCATTTTGGAGGCCTAATTGGGATTATAATAATGTATTAGGTGACAAGGGGACATTTGTCTGACTCTGCCATGTGTGACTCTGGTGATGACGTCCTCTTAGTATATCAATCACTCTGGCAACACTTCGGCTGTAAAATGGTCACATGTAAAAGAATCTGGATTAGACTAACAAATGATCGATATTGTGAACACACACCAAGCTGCTGGGACAAGACTGCATATGCTGAACCAAGTCACTAAGATTGATAAATTGTTCCATTCATTGAAGTATAGACCTAGGTTAGATTTTCTCTTAAGCAATCTCAGCTTGTTATGTGACTAATGGAATTGGGTGGTTTGTGGCTCATTGCCTTGATCAATACATGTCATAGTGTATGTTTTGCATAGACTGATGCTCATGATATCAATCACATGATTGTTTCATCCAGACTTGATTATTTACAGACCACTGTCATAACACTGGGAAATTGCTGTGCTAAACAAGATATTGAAGCTACAGACCTGAAACAAAGTTATTTATTGTAACTGGTTCTTTCAATGAAGTACAATATGACATAAATGCTGAGTTTTGATTACTATCAACACGTTTGATTACTATCAACAACATATATATGCATGACAAGGAGCGTCCAATGGATATACCACTTCCTTAATATAATATGAGCTTACCAAGGTTCAACAGGTATATGCTTTGCTTTTTTTTCATAGAAATGACAACCTCTTTTATTTAGAAAAACAATGTATAAAAGAATACCTAGTTAAGACTATCGTCACAAAAAGATTAGACCCATTTGGCAATAGCTTTGCTGACGAAAATTCCATTTCAACGATGTTCAGCACATTGCCTACTTAATGTTATTTAACATCCATGTGGCATCAACATTGTTTGGTGTAAATACCATTGTAGCAATGCCAAAATGTAGAAAGAATATACATCTTTAGTTGTTTTGAAAGTTCCTGTTAAGTTAAAGTGCCAGTCATAGCAACACAGCACCTGTTTTCATGTGTTAAACTGCTCTGATTTATTCTTACATTTTTCTGACCAATTAAATGAAGTACTTAAACAAAAATATCAGGACAATTATTTAGGTAAAAATTTAGAAAACTGTTTATTTTCTTTTTTTAACTATTCCTCTCTTGACAGCTTGATGGATTGAGGCAAAATGTTTTGTGATGTTCCATACCATGAGAAAATTTGTTGAGGCATTAGATCTAAATTTTTACTTACAAAAAAGCCCTTGTTAAAATGAGTAGAGATTTAGAAACAGTCAGAAATGAGAATGTTGAGGAACAAGAATGTGTAACTGGTAATAGCGATATAGACTCTGATGTTTACTGGAAGCATCACAGAAAGACTGTAACAAAAATCACCAAACAACAGTCAACCTCTACAGGCTTGATGTTTTGAACCTTCTGTTGTCTGAAAGTAACACGTTTGGTCCTTGCAGATTCCTTGCATATTCACGAACAGGTAGTCAGGTTCGCTGACTTGTTTGGCACATGTCATTATCTTACCTTTATGTCACTTACAATCAAAACAATCACTAACAATCATAGGACATCATATGACGTCATAATACGATGCATGCAGTGTATGTAGTTCAAAAACCATTTGATTAGAAATTTTTGTGTTCACTATATACTCATTTGTTTTACCTGACTTTCACTGCTTTAAACTGTTTTATATGTTGAATCATAAATTGCATACTCAACTCAAAAACATAATTATTAACCATTCTGTTAGCAGTTTAACATATTTCTCTAATTCAAATAATTCAAGGATGGGCAGATGCCATTGAACAATGCTATGACGTCATGTTTCATCTATGACGGTGCATTTTGCATGACAGCATAACCAGTCTATGTTTGAAAGTAGATTTGAGTTTTTTTCCTCAATTTGAACTTTGGTAATGAACAGAATCTTATATTCGTGGCCTTATCATGCTATGTTTATGACACGCGTGCATAAATATCGGTATGTCTCCCACTATCGCTCAGGAAATGCCAACATTTAGGCACTCGTGTCGCAAACATAGTACCACAGTTAGGCACTCATACAATATCCTCTATATGTGTCTGCTAGTTTATTGAAGTATCATGCTTTTGCTTCCTGTTAGGAAGGTTCATGACTGTCTAAAAAACCCATTACAACAGACATTTCATGAAGGTAACATTGAAGCTAACTGCCAGAAGGTCAGTCTGCCCCAGTATCCAGTCTACTGTTAGATGAGATGTGTGTTTTTTGGATATTGTGAGGCTATGGGCATCTGTCCTACGTCTATCAGCAGCAAATATTTAAGCAATTTGAGCTGTGTTTGTTCAGTGATGTGATAAGGCTTGTTTCGTCTTGACTTTGGGTCAGAAGGAATCTGTTGTCTGTGCTTGAATTGGTTGACCATACTATTGTCTCCTTGCTTGATTGCCAAAGGTGTTTGGTCAGTACATGTGCTGACATGTTCCTGAATGGCAAAGTCATTATGAAGCCAAGTGGTTCTGTTGTAGCCTGCTCTGATTGGTAAGGTTTCAGAAACCTAAATAAGTCAGAAGGTTTGTGTCATTATAAACTGGCTGTGTTTATTGCCAGAATTAGTAAGTGTTCTTGAAGATATCAGTAGTTGGCTTAACTGTTGACATTATCAAGAATGCATAGATACAATCAGCAGCAGTAGACTTGCCTGCTGATCATCTATATCTTCTCAGTGATGCCAATGGTTGACCTACTTGCTGATAATGTATCAATAGGTTTTTGCAGATGTCAGTTGTTGACCTACTTGCTGATTGTGCGTATATGTTCTTGTTGTCAGTGGTTGACCTACTTGTTGATTGTGCTGCTTTTGTTGATGTCAATGGATGGATGACTTGATGATTGTGTCTATATGTTCTTAATGTCTATGATTGACCTACTTGCTAATTGTGTCTATATGTTGTTGATATCATTGTTTGAATGACTTGATGATTGCATCTATGTGTCCTTGGTAATGCCAATGGTTGACTGACTTGTTGATTGTTGCTATGTGTTCTTGCTCTTTGCCTTCAAATTGAAATTGGCAAATGTTAAAAGTATCCCATATATTCATTTCTTAAATTCTTTTCATGTGTGCTTTAGTGAAAATATATTAAAATACATTTCCGTCATTCGATAGATTCCTGCTGACTGACTAATAATAATTGCCAGGCACAGGTCATAAGAAAACTGATGTCATTTTTTATCAGTCTTCTGTGCATATTCTTACAGTATTTAATCTTAATTATTTTTTCGGCTCACTCTTCAGTGGTGTGCTGCAAATGATAATCTATACACATGTCTTCAGGCTTGAAAAAGAAACTGATTAACAATGCTGCACTGGAATTGTTTAAAGCCCCACATATTCAAACCTGATCTGAATTCTCTAATGGATTATTAACCTAAAAGAGTAAAAAAAAATCTGGTCATAAAACTGAACATAATACATCTAAGGTAGCCTGGTGGTAAAGTGTTTACTCGTCACACCGAAGACCCTGGTTTGATTCCCCATGTGGATAATCTAGTAGTTACCCATCATCCGGAAGACTTGGATTCCATTTGCTATTCAGTTAATCTTTAGTCAGCTGTCCAACTCATCAAAATGTGCAATATATAAAAATATCATTAACTAGTGTAGGCTTCTATAATATTTATATAAAACTATTCCATATCATTGTATGAAGTGCTTTGATCTAAATTTGGACTTAGCCTCCATAATTTAGCAATAGAAACTGGTAGGTATGAAACCATAAATCTTGTAAAATGAAAATGTCAAATGTGTAAAGGTGATATTGCAGATGAACGACACTCTATATGCAAATGTCCATCATATCATAACTATAGAGTAATGTATATAAAGCAATATTAAGTTTCTTAAGAAAGGAAGTAAACAGTAATTGTACATCATCCTCTACCTTTATCTGATTCTAGAACCAAATGTCACCATGTCAGCTAATCTGTACCAATAACAATAGTGATACCAATGTGCCAGCTAACTGCCTGCCTGCCTGCCTGACGGACTGTACCAATAACAATAGTGATAGCAATGTACCAGCTAACTGCCTGCCTGCCTGACGGACTGTACCAATAACAATAGTGATACCAATGTGCCAGCTAACTGCCTGCCTGCCTGCCTGACGGACTGTACCAATAACAATAGTGATAGCAATGTACCAGATAACTGCCTGCCTGCCTGACGGACTGTACCAATAACAATAGTGATAGCAATGTACCAGCTAACTGCCTGCCTGCCTGATGGACTGTACCAATAACAATAGTGATAGCAATGTGCCAGCTAACTGCCTGCCTGCCTGCCTGACGGACTGTACCAATAACAACAGTGATACCAATGTGCCAGATAACTGCCTGCCTGCCTGACGGACTGTACCAATAACAATAGTGATAGCAATGTACCAGCTAACTGCCTGCCTGCCAGACAGACTGTACCAATAACAATAGTGATAGCAATGTACCAGCTAACTGCCTGTCTGACTGACAGACTGATGGACTGATGGACAGATGGACTCACAATGATGAGAAGAAACATATTTGTCACAATTTCATCAAACTTTTACCGTGGATAATTATCCTTTATGGTATGTTTGTGTAGTGTTGACAAAAGCTAGGTCAGAATAACCAGAATTTACAAAGATCTTTTGTGTTTGCATCAACTTTCTTATCTTTTAATTAGGAACAGCTAAACCCATTACTCTTTTAGTCAGTTAGATTAGTTTGATAAGACATGTTTGACTTAGATGATAAGATACAGCAAGTAACATGAAACTATTATCTATTTCTTAGTTAAAATATATCTATAAACTGCACTGACATATGAGCAGGTTGCCAGTGTAGCTTAAATTAAAGGTTGTTGTATTTTGTGTGTTTAAGTGTTTCTTGTAAGATAAGGGATAAGTACTAGAATTTACTGTACTAAAGCACACTTATGTACAGGCACTTGAACTAAACTATACTTACATACTTGCACTTGAACTAAACTATACTTACATACTTGCACTTGAACTAAACTGTACTTACATACTTGCACTTGAAATAAACTATACTTACATACTTGCACTTGAACTAAACTATACTTACATACTTGCACTTGAACTAAACTATACTTACATACTTGCACTTGAACTAAACTATACTTACATACATGCACTTGAACTAAACTATACTTACATACATGCACTTGAACTAAACTATAATTACATACTTGCACTTGAACTAAACTATACTTACATACTTGCACTTGAACTAAACTATACTTACATACTTGCACTTGAACTAAACTATACTTACGTACCTGCACTTGAACTAAACTATAATTACATACTTGCACTTGAACTAAACTATACTTACATACATGCACTTGAACTAAACTATACTTACGTACTTGCACTTGAACTAAACTATACTTACATACTTGCACTTGAACTAAAATAGACTATTAGCACAGGACTTTGATTAAATCCGTGATCGTCTTATGATGAAGGTGACACATACTTGTATTTTGTATTTCGTTGTGCTAGTATTTAAATGTGTTCATAATTATATACTATTTGTTTTTATTATCTGTGTCACCTAAAGTATTGGTGTGCTATATTTTAATATAATGACTGAATAAAGGAAATGTTCACTTTTCAGTCATATTTTATTGTACCCTCATGGATATATCTATGTCTCGAATATATCGCTAAGTCAAATTTATTACTTGGTCCCAGGATTTGACACATCAGGATTTGACTGTATATATAATATTGATGGTAGCAAACAAACCCATTATAATTGAAAAGGAGCCCGAGGGAGACCAGTGATTCAGACCTGAGGAAATCCAGACTTGCTTCACTTAAGGCTTTAGCACTTCAGAGAAAGCTTGGCAGTAGGGAAAACAATGTGGTTCAGGGACTGTGAGACAGGCTAGAGTAATCCCAAATAGATCAGTACAAGTATAAAGTGTGCAAACCAGCTTCAATTATCCAGACACTAACTCTGTTGCTGCAAGATGTGGAGCAGCAGTGCTCAGTATTTGAATGGATCTGTGAAAACCAGAAATGACACTAGTAGCATAATCATACATTTTGTAAAAATCCAAATCAGTTTGTTACCTGATGTCTCACCACAGCATTCAGTCTGGTGATGACAGCCTTTAACCAACCAAGCCAAGTTGGCCAAAATATCCAGTGATGCGAAAGCACACTGATTTTGTTAAGATGTTAATTATAAGCACTTGCAGTGCAGAAGCATGGAAATTTTATTGCTTAGAAGTTTACAAAAATGTAGCATTTGCTTGTGGTTAGGAGTGAGTGAGTTCAGGTTTATGCTGTGGTTAGCAATATTCCAGCAGTATCAGAGGACATAAGCAATGGGTTTCACACATCATTGCCCATGTGGGAAACAGGACCTACGTCTTCAATGAACACTTTTGCCACTGGACTACCCCCCTACATCTTGGGGTTAAAAAATGATTGACTAGACTGATATTGATATCATGGTCAGACTTGACTTGGACATTTGTGTGTCTGTACCCAGATGATGAGAATGTTAGCCTTACGCCAGTGGTTTTGCTCGTATTATTTCCAGCCCGCCATCAAGAACTGGAAGACTGCTGACTACAGCAGTAAATAACAAACAAACAAAACTTGTTGCTTGTACAAGTCTGTCTAAAGCATAACTGCCCCATAGGGACAGTAATCTATAAAATGTGGTTTGTCTCAAATGGTGATTAGGTTACATGTGGCTCAGGAGAACATACTACTTGCAGGACACATATTACAATAATTGTTTCCACATAATACTGAACCTCTGACGATATTTTTCGACACATTTGTTTTGACAATGTTTTGTTTTGAACATATAATGTCAACTTTGGGAATTGTGTGTGTTGTTTGCACAGCTTGGATAGTTAAAATGTCCAGCTTCTCAACTACAACATGGCAAGTTGTGACATTGAGACTCCACAGAATGTGTACAGATGAGTAAACAATTAGCAGGGCTTACGAGAAACTAATGATTATGTTATCAAATCAAACACCAATGACTCCAGCTTATATGCACACTGTTATAAATGGCAAATGTTTTAAAAATAAGTGAAACTAGGCTTGAGTTTAAATATGAAGTTCACCTCCATTTGCCAATTAGTGAGGTATGCAAACTTTAATTGTTTGATTGGCAGTCCAGAAGTTGGAGAGTCAATTATGAAGGATACGATTTTATGGATAAAATTTCTTGTTTCTTGTGCAGAGCAACTTTTGGTCTAGATTCCTACACTGTTACCAAGGTTAGAGTGACTTACATTGTTGTCAAGCTTTAAGCAAAACTAAAAGTTTAAGAACCTGCACATAAACATTGCCCTAAGTCAGTGCAATAAACCAGAAGATGTCTGCTATAAAGTTGTATGTTTCATTATTACCCAAAACATTATTTGATTTTGTGGTCTTATATCTGCGATAAATTCGTCATTTCCCTGTGCTATGTTGACAGCATTTAAAAAAAAAATACCTATTATTATCATTAATATGTAATTTGATATAGTCACGATATGGCTGAAATACTACCAGTGAGACTTAGTCTTCACTCACGTCACCTCACCTCACCTCACCTCACCTCACCTCACCTCACCTCACCTCACCTCACCTCACCTCACCTCGCATCGCCACGCCACGCCACGCCATGCCACGCCACACCACGCCATGCCACCTCGCCTTACCTCACCTCACCTCACATTGCCACACCACGCCACCTCGCCACCACATTGATTCGCCTTGCCACACCACACCACACCTAGCCTTGCCACGCCACGCCACGCCTTGCCATGCCACGCCTTGCCTTGCCACGCCTTGCCACACCACGCCAGAGACAGAGATGACTGTACGACATGTGCTCATGGATCATTATTTAACAAATGATGACACCAGGTGTTTTATGAGTAGATTATCATATCCACTGCCCATTCATTGCATTGAATTCTGGGGACAATTCCTGTCCAGAATCATTTTACAAAATTCTACTTGCAGTCTTTTAAACAAAATGTCACAATTTTTAAATTCTCCATACATTCAACTGAATAGAAACTCAACATTTATTTTTTAATCCTACTTGTAGACAACTAAATAAACTATCAAAACTGCCGAATCAAGTCATTAAAAATGGGAAGAGTGAGGTTTTAAGAGTCTGTGTTTTGACCATTAGGTTGACAAGTATTAGGATTAACAAAATCCTTTTTCATGAGTGCCATGTTTCAACATTTTTACAGTTGTCAAACTATTGCCAAGGTACAAGGATCAGTATTAAAATGTCGCAACCCAAACTAAAAAAGCAGTTATTCATAAAATTGCTAGCATTGTACTGAAAGATGATATTGATTTTTGGATGGTATTTGATAAAGTGAAATGATAAAGTGGTCATACATGGATGTCAAGGATGAAGAAGATCCTCATACTACTGAAATATTATATAACTCCCTGTTTTTATTGATTATTGGCAATAACTAGTGAAACATACCAATAATAAATTCTTGGAACTATGGTATTTTTTCATTTATTTTTAATTTGTTATTGCATAAAACAAGGATGTTCTTTTCTCTTTCTTCAAGTTTATCATTATAGTCATTTATGATATGGTGTGCTACTTAAATGTTGAATCTGTCTGGGTTGGAAAATAGTATTACTGCCATTGTATAGAATATAATGGCTGGTTTGATAATTGGAAATGTTTCTATAGGCGACTGTTTAGATCTGGCAGGCTGTACCTATACCATTGTGAACGGGAATCTGAGTTCCTACAACCAGACTTGTCTCTTGTGTTCATGCCCAAAGTAGAAGGGATATTTACAGTAAACTGTATATATTTATTACTTAACAGGGCAAACATATCAGGGTTCATATTTTCTGTACGATGATCTAGGGCAAAGTATAACTTTGTCATGGTAACATGACGTCATGAACAATGCCATGATGTCATGGTTCTTCTTTTATGTTGCGTTCTACAAGCAGCGATGGCAGGTAGCCAGCCTATGTTTAAAGTAGATTTGGGTTTATTGTCCACAATTTAACACCTTGGTAAGAAATAGAATATTACATTTGTGCCCAGAAAATACTATGTTTACGATACTTGTGCCTAAATATCGGTATATCCCTTGCTCATGCTCGTGAAATACCAACTTTTGACACTCATGTTGTAGACATAGTATGACATGGGCATTCATTTAATATCCTCTACATCTGACGTGCTTAAAACAAACTGATGATTATAACAGACATTTCTTCAGACTCAGTCTCTTGCTGTGTGTCTTATATAAAATGCGAAAAGTAAACAACTCTAATTACAAACTAAAATTATTTGAAACAATTTTCTGTGGCTCACAATTTGACAAATTGCTGTTTAAATTGGCGATACTTCGCAGTGTTTGTGAAATATGCTTGTATGTGTATATGCGTATGAAAGTGCTTGGTTTATGATAAGTACTTCATGAATGTTCATTATAACTACTTCATGAAAACTGTTTATAAGTAGTTTATGAAAGTTCATTATAAGTAGTTCATGAAAGTTCATGGTCAATGTTTTTTAAAATTTAATTGTTAAGAAAAGAATTTAGTAGCCCTAAGAACTTTAAAATTCTTGAAAGAATGGAAAAATTATTTGTTCCTCATGTAAATAAAGTCTTAAGGATGGTGACATTAAGCCAGTTTGATGGTTAAAAACAACATGAGGTTCTTTGGTGCATTTGTTTTGTTCATCTGTGTGCTGAATGGCGGCACAAATGAGGCTGATCATTACACAGGGGACTTAAAAAAAATTGACCTGGAATTTGTCATTCTGCTGACTCTGCATCTTTGGCATCACTTTCATATTCATGGCTAGCCTTGACATGAGGCACCACTTATTTAATTTTTCGTTTACCGGATTCAACCAACCAGAGCTTTAAAATTCACAATCTGAAATAAAAGAAAAATAGTTTCATTTTCATTTTTTGTGCCCGTGCCACTTTTTGGCTGAAAAGTAGAACTATGAAAAAGCAAGCATAAGGTACATTTGAAATAGTCTAATATAATTTACTTTATACTGGACATAAAAGCGAAGAAAAACACATGTCCTTAATCAATAGAAATCACCACTTAAGGTAAAGTTCACTTTGTGTTTTGTGAGCATGTGTTTCTGAGGACTGTGTAGAGGGAAGATTCTTTGTTCTGACATATATTTTAATTACCTTCTTGCAGAAATTATTTTTTATCTTTTTTCATTATTAGTCCTAATTGGTGAGTTAAAAATCTGAAAAACATTGATGTGAATGTCTGCCTTTCTCAGCTGAGGCAAACACTGATTGAAAATTGTGAAACAGATCTCATCTGAATTAAAATTGCATCCATAGTCATGTGATGTTGTGAGTGATACGTTAGGTCATTTGCTTGCTTGATGAAGGATATGATGAAGGATACGTTAGGTCATTTGCTTGCTTGATGAAGGATATGATGAAGGATATGATGAAACCAGTGATGTTGTAGGTAGACACTGGGTTGAATATGATGGGTGTGATAATTCTTGGATTAACTCTTTACCTCCTCTCAGTTTCATCTGGAGATGATATCAAGGTATCAGATTTCAAATTGTTTCCAGGCAGTGCTGTGAAGTGACCAGCCCTTATGTTTCGAATTTTGATGAAACTTTGTGATATATTTTGTACATCATTAGTGTAGATAATACTGTTGATGTTATCTGGAGACATCACCAAGAGTACCATATTCTTCCACTTGTGAGAGTGACAGTTTGAAAGGCTGACTGTTTCCTTCTATGCTTTTTTGGTGTAGAAAGGCACAACAGCAGACCTACCCCCAAATATATCCCTCTGTGCAAAAAAAGCTGAAAATTCCACATTAATCATGGAAATAGCAACATAAACATGTTATTAAAGTTGCTGTTTTTTGCTGTTTCAGTAGCAAGGTATTATGTTTATGTTGCTATTTCCATGATTAATGATGGCTTCTCTGCACAGTTAAAAAGTTTTCTTTGGTAGGTCAGAACAGGTTTAATGGCAACCAACAGATGTTCAGTTTGCTTATAAAGGACAGAGTAGATCCTTAGTTTGACCCAAACTTAGCCACCAGTTATCAGTTTGTATCTATTTCAAGCTTCATCAGATTCCCTTGCTTACCAGTATCAAAAAGGCTGAAAAGTGGCTTGTAAACCTGTATATGAATGACTGAAGAGATGCATAGAAGAATAAGACACAGAGACTTCATATACTCTGCATAAGTCAGTGACTGTCCTTGTAGGTGGAGAAAGATTTCTTTGTTCATCAAATTCGGAATTTTTTTGATGAAGATGAAGGAAAATGGCATAATTAATTTAAGTAACATTTTGAAATAGTGAGTAAGTGAGTTAACTGAATTTTGCGCTGCTTTTAGCAGCATTCCTGCTATATGGCGAAAGTCTGTAAATAACTGAGTCTGAACCAGACAATCCAGTGATAAACAGCATGAGCATCGATCTGCACAGTGGGGAACCGATGACATGTGCCAACCATGTCAGCGTGCCTGACTGCCCGATCCTGTTAGTCACCTCTTATGGTAAGCATAGTCGCCTTACATGGCAAGCATGGGTTGCTGAAGGCCTATTCTACCCTGGGACCTTCAGGGGTCTTTTGATATAGAAACACACACCAGCTTCAGCAGCATGTGTCATTTCAGTGATATCATCATATTACATCATGCATCTCCCTCCATCCACTGCTTCATGTTCAGTGAACTAAACATCACATCAACAATGAAATCAGGCCTAAGAATCTGTGTGTAGTGGTTAGGGCAATTGTTTGGAGAGAGGAAGATCGTGGGTTAGGTGCCAGCTGTGCCATACCAAAAGATGTTAAAATATGGTACTTGTTGATCCCTGCCTGGTGCTCAGCATAAATGGAACAAGGAGTGGTGAGAATGGAGTCAGTTTGCTGTGTCTGGGGTTTTCATGCTTAACTGAGGCATGGTATCACAGTGACCTAGCACAACATAACCAGGTAAGTCTGGGCTGCCCGTACAAGCAGCCACACATACACACAGATGCACATCATCATATGAGTGAAAACTTTTTAAATTCTTAAACTGCATTTTACCTCCTGACTCTAATACTCAACAAAATCTGAACTGGTGTATTTATACAAGAATAACATAGTTATGTCAGTCATGTGGAAGATGAATTTAACTATCACCTTTTTTTATCTGATTTCTGATCAATTGGAGTTTTGACATGACTTACACAGATGTTTAAAAAATAAACATCTTTGCACCAGTCAGCACCAGTGTCAGAAATGACACCTATCAGTGAATACAAGGCCTTGAACTGTGACCACAATCTCTTTATTAACACTGTTCGTATGATAAAGCTGTGATATAAGCCAGTTATTCCCAAGGGTACATTACCATAATCTACCAGCTGGGAGAAGGGATTGGCAGTCATACAGTTCATCTACACATATCCATAAAGATAATCAGTCTCATGTGGTGTGGGTGTTGGGCGACATGGGGGAAATGGTTGTGGTTCTTGCAGTGTTAAGTGTTATTGACTACTCCTTGCATTGTTGAGGAGAGGGGATTTAAAAATAAATATGAAAATGTTTGATTTATGAGTTCTTGAATTTATGTAATGTGCAGAATATGCTGTGTGTATGAGTGATAAAAATTGTGAAATTAGATCTGCTGAGAAGATGTTTTACATTTCTTGAATTGTAATGCATGACTGATACATCAGGATAATGACATGCTAAAACAAGGAGTGAATTCAATGGGATGGATGGATGGATGGATGGATGGATTGGGAATTGAATTGAATTGTAGTGTATGTTAGATAAGGATAATTGGATGCGAGACAAAGGGACGAAGGAAAGGATGGATAGATGGAAGAATGATGACTTATAGTGGATTTTAGATTTGTCATTATCGTTGGATGCTGAAGGAAGGCATGAGGGATAGATAAATTTAGAAAAGGAGAGTTGATAGCAAAGAACTGTGGAAAAGTGGGATCCAGAGAGAAGATTCAGTGGGTGCAGGAGTATGTTACTCTGATTTGCCTGTAAGCTGATTAAATGACCATTGTAACTTTTCAGAAAATGGCTGAAAATGTACTGTGCAACCCCTCTTCCTAAACTGCGCAACCTTCTTTTTTCAAAAATCTTTTTCCATTCTTGTGGATAGTGGGTGCTCAATGAAATGCAGGACAGACTGAAAATTGATAATGAACAGATGGAAACAGAAGTTTTCAGGATGAGAGGATGGAAAAGTGGCATGGATCATCTATTGATCAATTTATTCATTCATAAGACTGTCACATTCCACAATAACGCATCTAAGGTTGTCACATTCCAGTACAAATATTCCTGAAATGTGAAATATTCCATTTGTGGTAAAGCAACAGTGTTTTTGCTGATAGCCAGAGGTGAACTAAGCGCATAGTACTTAGAAGAACATTTGTTTTTCATTGAAGGACAAATATCCTGATAGGATTACCCCATCACCTCATCATAATCCTTGCTGCTTCAGTTTCATTGAAGTCAGATGTAAACGTTTTACCACTGTCCAGTTTAATGTCGCTTTGTAGCGTATGGAGAGACATCAGTTTCGCTGAAGTCAGATGGAAACATATTGTACTGTCCAGTTTAATGTCACTTTGTAGCTTACAGAGAGAGGCAAGAGTTGTTTTAAACAATATTTCTTATTCAATAGAGCAATTACTAATAGTATATTACTGAAGTTGAGTAGATTGGCAAACAAGCCTGATGCTTTTATCAATGCCTTTCCACATATTGCAGAACATGCAATGAGTACATATTACAGTATATTATGACATTTATACACCACAAACATAAGACATGAATTCTAGAGCATGGAAAAGGCAGTTTCATTCATGACTGAAGTAAACACCATGATATTTTAAGATGTGATCGTGTAATTAGCTACCAGATTAGACAACAAATCATGGACTCGTGACTGAACTTAATTCAGACACGAGAGACACCTGTTACCTCACATTTAGTAGATACTGTAAATAATTATATTAACGCATCACGAAATTAATGCCAGTGGGAGGATCTAGTCTAAAATGCGTCACGAAGTTAGTACAGCTCAGGAATCTGTGTTGATGATAAAGTATGACACCCTGAAACCTTGATGTTGTCCATTTTCTTTTAACACCTCTTATTTACGAAATAACCAGATTTGAGATTGTTAAGCAAGGAAGAGATATGAGCTGACGTTTGGGTTATGTTGCCATGTTTGGTCATATGACTGCTTGCTACTGCTTGTCTTATGACAACATTTGTAAATCCAATCCAACTTGAAAGTCTTGAAAGGTGAGCAAAGATCACGAAATGATCCTGCGTGGTTGGAGAATGTCTGGTCTGTCTGATGTGTTTGAGTGACTTTAAATTATGACCAGTGAACTACATTCTCAATGTCCAATGTTTCAAAAGCTTTTGTTTCATTATGAAGGAACCATTAGCAAGGCCATGCGTAAAATTTCACGTATATGGATAGTATGGTCATAACAACACATTGGGTATAATAATTGTACAATAATAGCAGAAAATGAAAAAGACATGTTGGATAATGGCATGCCCTTAACTACTGATTGTAGTTTCAAACTGTTTTTTTTGCATATTTTGTTTCCTGAAGTGTGCGGTTTGTATTGCAGATTTTGTGTTTTGAGGGGTACCACAAAAGTGGAGCAAAATGGGGTTTATGAGGCTGGAACATATCAAAACCAATTTGCTTGAGGTTGACAGATATGTGTAGAAAAATTAAACACAAAAACAGCTCCATTTGTATCATTTCCTTGGTGATCAGACTCACAACTCTTTGGTGGTCCCAAATATATTGCATTATTATAGTTTATGTTTTCTTGGACTCTGATTTGGTGAATTGTGTGGTCATTGATGCATAGTACTTGACTTCCTTTATTCTGCTCATACGATGAAAATGTGCAGAGATTGACAAGCTGGATAATAGATATTAGATACTGCATGTAAGACAACTACATTTAAGATAAGTGCACCCTGGATTTACAGGAGTGGTTACAAGCAAATGTACGTGTTTGACTATATTTTACCAATATGCTTAATATTATTTGGAGAATGGTAACATCAGTGTTCACGAATAGTGTCTGACCCTCTGACAAATCCGGCAGATTTGCCAACAGTCAGACAGAAGTTCCCAACCTGTCTGACTGAATATAGCACAATAACTTTGTGTCAAGTTGTTATTTGTGGCATGTGACACTTGTTCACTGTTTATAAATTTATGTTTATGATGTTTGTCATTATATAATGTTAATAATTTCAATGCCAATAATGAGAAATGTTAAATCAGAAAAATGTGTTTTTAATTTTATTCTGTGGGTCCGGTGAATTTTCAGTGGGTCAGACAGACATCTGAAGCTTACAGGACCCAATGTCCTGTTACTATGAAACACCACAGTAACACAGTAACATGATAGTGAAGGTGTTCATAATTATTTTGGGGGAAGACATCAATTATCTGAGCAAGTTTGTGTCACTGGTTTGAATGGTTTTATCACAGATCTGGACTTTAAAGGAAAGTTGGGGTTCAGAAAAAAATATGTGAAGCTTGGCTAGACCAAAAAGTGGCTCAGTATGGATTCTAACTGCATGTGTTAAACACTGGGACTTGACTGATGGTGTGTTTGCCTTATAATATGGTCAGTAAATGTAGTTTTTGATGCACATTTAATAATTCTGTTGCAACATGCCTGTAAAAATCCAGGTGAAAATTGATTTTCAGCAACCCTTGCTTGATCTGAAAAGTAACTTATGTGATCAGATTGAAGACTGGTGCTCACTATGTTCCATCACTGGATTCTGTGGTTCAGATGTGATTATTTACACTGCACAAATGTTGCAGGTTGTAGTATTAATAAGCAGACAAACAAATATACAAAGTAACAGGATTAGTTATAATGTAGTAATGTCACTGATGAAATACAAGGGGAAGTGTTGTAAAATGGTGGTTAGAGGCAGGATATAGTCCTGGAAGAGTTATCTTTCTTTTTTAATTCAAACTATTGTTTTCACTGAAATCATGGAAGCAGTCATAAAATCATCCACCTACTGACTGAACAAGTGAATTAATTGTGGTATTTTGAGCATTTTGAACAAACAAATTTCTCTTTCAACTTCCAACAACAGCTGTATTGAAACATCAGCAGAAGATTGTGTAATTTGGCTGATTCCCCATCTACAGATTGTCCCTCAGGGTAGGTCTGCAACAGAGCTAGTTGTGAGGATAACATGACCATCATGGCTGTTGACTGTTTACAGTCTCTTAGATCTGATTAAAATATTTAAACTCTGTGTCCATTTACTATCAAAGTAATGTCTATATGTTATGGATAGATGTTTATGTAGCTTAACATTCTAGAGGGTTGTAAGGCAGCATGGGTTGAACTTTCCCCATGGCATTGAGAGTGAAATTTGAGACCACTCTGACAGGGTTAATAATGACTCATTGAGCATTCTCTAGGTTGTGGATTTATCACTACAAATATATAAATATCATGATGATGATGATAAGAGGCAACTAACAGGATCGGTTGTCAGGCTCTCTGACTTGGTTGACACATGTCATTAGTTGCTTATGTTAGTGATTACTGGACTGTCTGGTCCAGACTGGTTTATTTACAGACTGTTGTCATATGGCTGGAATATTGATGAGTGTGACCTAAATTCAAAATCACTACTTAGAATTTAGTGAGTCAAAAACAAGAATGTGCCCATACTCTTTGTTATGGAATCAAGTGGTGTAACTGTATTTTTTCAACCTTTCAGAATAAAAAGTATAGCACAGCAGATTGCCACAGAACCCCGTGGACACCTGCACAGGTAAGAAAAATGTACATCTTAATTACATATTTATTACAAATTACTCTCTGAAATTCATAATATATAGTGTTGATATTTTAGTTCCCGTAATTAATAAATGGACAACATAAAGTTAGGATTATTTTTTTCTCAAATTCTGAGAAATATTTTATAATATTCCCAGTAATATGTGTTATTTATGGATGGTATTGTTATATAATTGTACTTTTAGTCTTTGTGTATCACATATTGCCCAATTTAACTACAGACTCTATAAAGTTAATGTTGATATTGTTATTTTCCATTGTCCGTTTTTCCTATGTACTTGTCTTATTGTATCCCAACTGCATAGAAAAATGTTCATGCTGTTGATCATTGGATTGTCTGGTCCATGATGGAATATTTACAAACTGCTGCCATATAGCCGGAATATTGCCGAGTGTGGTGTAAAACTCACTCACTCATTCGCCTTGTTCTTGTATTGATCCAGCAAGTACCAGTTTCTGTGGATGAATGATGTGGACACCGCCAACACCATCACCATGTCCTTCCTCAGGACGCCCACTGTCTTTGTCCTTGACCCTGAGAAGCACATGCACTACTTTCCAGAATCCAGTGTAACAGACTTCACAGTAGCTTCCTTCAAGCAGTTCCTACAGGATGTGGAAGATGGGAAAATTGAGGTATTTAGATGTGACTGTTTGATTATGGAACAATGGGTCAATTTGTGGATCAGCTGGTCAAGTTGGACACAGAGACATGGGAAGGGAGGGAAGGAAGGAGGAAAAGGAGATAGGGAGGAATTGAAGGGAGGGAGGGAGGGAGGGAGGGAAGGAAGGCAATAAGGAGGGATTGAAGGGAGGGAGCGAGGGAGGGAAGGAAGGCGATAGGGAGGGATTGAAGGGAGGGAAGGAAGGAAGGTGATAGGAGGGGAAGGAAGGCGATAGGGAGGGATTGAAGGAGGGAGATAAGGAAAGTGATAGGGAGGGATTGAAGGGAGGGATGGAGGGAAGGAAGGTGATAGGGAGGGATTGAAGGGAGGGAGGAAGGGAAGGAAGGCGATAGGGGGAAGGAAGGCGATAGGGAGGGATTGAAGGAGGGAGGGAAGGAAGGCGATAGGGAGGGATTGAAGGGAGGGAGGAAGGCAAGGAAGGAAGGTGATAGGGAGGGATTGAAGGGAGGGAGGGAAGGAAGGTGATAGGGAGGGACTGAAGGGAGACTAACCTTATTCATGTTACCTGAACACAATTGGAATGTATGGGATAGTTGTAGACCTGTGTGAAAGAGATGTTTGTCTGTCTGAGCATTGTGGATCTGGGTATAAAAAATGCACTAGACATTTGTAGATGATGAAAATATAATGTATGAATATGTCATTTGTAATGGACCAGTATTCTGACAACTGGCCAGTGTCTGAATCTGTTGGTCACTGACAGAGCGATGACTAGACATGGTGTATGTTGTTGCAGGGATCAGGAGGGACTGGCTTTCTACAGAGACTTCTGAGACTTGGCTATGACTTGGTGTCTACAGTTGTGGTGAGTCCCAAAAATTTCTGACCTGCAAAGAAAGAGCGGATCAGAATTGATCTTCAGTAAACCGTGTAACCATCATAAGAGGCAACTAACGCTCGGACACTTGATGGACACATAGTGGTATCCCAGTTGTGTCTTAACTCAGACCTGTTTTATGTGTGTGATGTACTTTTACTTTTAAATGATTCCTGCTTTCTTCAATACAGAGGGTAACTGTTATAACTCAACATAGTAATGATACTGTGTGAAGTCCTTTATGTGGAATCTTCTTGTCTTGTAATTGTTCTGATGAATATTGCCATGCCTGTGCATGTGTTCGGTTACAACTATTCAAAGCCAGGATACATTCATCCTTTTACAAATATCGTCACTAGACAGGAATTCTTAAACATATACAAAAGATTCGTCAGAATCACACAGTGGACTCTGCTTTCATATGATTATGAAATATGGAGGTATTCATTAATTGACTGTGGTGACAAGTTGTGGTAATTTCTGATCTGGGAATATTCTGACATATTCCCTGTGTACCTCCCAGAGCATATGGCAGGCATCCCGCTGGCTGTTTCTGCTGATGTTTGGCCTACCAACCATTATCATCAGCGTCGTCTGCTACAGTCTGTGTTGCATGGAGCCTATTGATGACGAGATGGCCGAGGATGAGGATGAGGAGGAGGACTACATGCTGGAGGAAGAGGGAGCAGGTCAGTGTCTGGCAGCATCAGAGTAGGAGAGAATGGTTCTATGCTTTCAACAATATTCCAGCATCATGTGTGGAACTGAACTTGTGTTTTCATCATGATGTGCAGAAGCTTAAACCCAAGGGTGAATCAGTGTAAATAATCAGATGTAAACACAATAACAGTGGTAAGAGTACAGGCATAGGAATGGTTGTGTTGAAAGCAGTTCAGGTAAGATTGCCCAAGAAACTTTGCAAGTTGCACTGCGCCACTGCATCTGTGCATGAGTAAGTATGGTTTTCCGCCGCTTTCAGCAATATTCCATCAAAATCATGGTGGCGAAAAATGGGCTTCACACATTGTACTTATGTAGGGAATCAAATGTAGATCTTCCGTGTGACAAGCCAACACTTTACCCACTGGGCTACCCTGCTGCCCCCTCCACTTGTTCAAAGCATCCCCCTTGTGTGCTTTTTAGACCAAATAATGAACATTGTAAAGATATTTTGTATGTATTGGAAAGAAAATGTTGCTTAATATAATAGAAAATGTTCATGGATGGTAAAATCATTTTATAATTCATAACAGATTAGAAGCCATCATCCTAGATAACTGTCTGCTAATTATTAACTCCCGGCATGTAATGCAGGGGGAGCTAGTCGATACCTCGTCTGTCTGTCCATCTGTCCATCATCATTTTGTTTCTGGAGCATAACTCAAAACTGTTCAATATTTTTAGACCAAAATTGATAGATATAATAATCTGAGCATATGGCTGTGCCTTCCATGGATCATTTTGGTGTTAGTCTTATGGTGGGATGGGCTTCGTTTCTGGAGCAGAACTAAAATACTGTTCAATATGTTTCTGCAAAAGTTGGTAGATATATCAATCAGAACCCAAAGTGGTGCCTTTTGCTATCAACCGGTTTTTGTGATTTATTATTTTCTCGGTTTCCATGAAAACGTTTTGAATTTAGTCTCAAAATGGAGGGATGGGCTTCGTTTCCAGAGCAGAAGTCAAAAATCTTTTCAATATTTTTCTGCAAAACTTGGTAGATATATCAGTCAGAGCCTAAATTGGTGCCTTTTGCTGTTTGCAGGTTTTTGTGATTTATTATTTTCTCGGTTTCCATGGAAACGTTTTTGACTTAATCTCAAAAGTGAGAGGTGTGTTTTGTTTCTGGAGCAGAACTCAAAAACTTCTTAATATCGGTCAGTAAAACTTGATAGATATGTGTGCCATACCCCAAAGTGGTGCCTTTTGCTGTTTACAAGTTTTTGTGATTTATTATTTTCTCAGGTTCCATTGACACATTTCGGACTTAGTCTCAAAATGGAAGGATGGGCTTCGTTTCTGGAGCACAACTCGAAAACTATCAGCAAAACGTGGCAGATATGTGAGGCAGACCACAAAATGGTGCCTTGTGCTATTTACAAAGTTTTGGCATTTCTTTTTTCCCCGGTTTCCATGGAAACAATTTGGACTTAGTCTCAAAAGGGAGGGTTTGGCTTTGTTTCCGGAGTACAACTTGAAAACCATTTGATATCTTTCAACAGCTCTTGGCACTGATGAGACAGATCTTGAATTGGTGCCTTATGTTGCTTACAGATATATGGCATTTATATTTTTCATGATTTCCAAGGAAACGATTCAAACTTGATCTAAAAAAATATCAAGAAACCTTCAGAAGTCCTTTCAAATAAGTGGGGACTGGGGGGATATGTCACCTTCTGATGACTCTTGTTTTTTGTAGGTGAAATCCAGTATCCTAAAACAGAAGAAGAAAAGAAAGTTGACTGAGACAAATGCCTGACCAGACTTGAAAATAGTGGAGTGACCTATATGTGTGCTGTCCTAGGGATTGTGTCTATAGACCCAGGATGTTGACACCCAGTGTCAGATGTCATTGTTTGTTTAGCTCACATCTTCAAATACAAACACTTATATGGTTTATAAATGCATAGTTGGGAAATCTTCCTTCTTACAGTAGACTGTTAAATCAGGCCATGACAAATACGTTATGTATGACTTACGTGATGCAGAAATGTCCAGTGTACATATACAGATCAGGCACAGAATAGATATATATTGTGTCAATAGATGCACAATAACATTCATCATAGCAATTTCAAATAATTTTGAGTAATATAAGGTTCCTTTGATTAAAATAATAGCTAAATTTTACAGTTCAGTACAGTACATTATTTCATTACTTTACAGGACCACATATTGCCCATACAGACCACTGAAATTGGTTCGTGAGTGTCCGCTGGACCCTTGTTTGGGGGATCAAATTGAAAGTCTGCTTGTTAGTTTTCTATGTTAAGTTGATGTAATATTTTGAATAACAACTTCAGATTTTCATAAATGAGATGCAGCAAAACCCCAAGATTTATCAACCATCCACATTTTGTACTCTGCATCAGTATCCTGGAATGTGTGGTTGTGATGTCAGGCCAGAGTAAGTTAGTAAATAGAGTTACATGCTGATCCCTATATGTGTCATCGTGAAATGGAGACATATTATCCTTGATGATCGAGGATGGATATCATACTTTGACATTCTACACAAGCAAGTGTGCCATGCGACTTACGTGAAAACTAGTGTGACATTTTGTATTGCGTGAGCGAAAAGACAAGGCACTTTGTTTAGTAAACAATTGGGTTATGCATAATTTTAATTTCATTGGTTCAATTGGTATTTACTCATAGAACTACTGACAGAATATTGTGTTACTTTTGAATCATATGTTTATAAATATTGAAAGTATCAGCCAAACTATATATGTGTATTGTTTGTGTTACGTTTATAGCTGTTAGTCCATGCTAAAACTTGTCAACTGGAACCATAGAAACAATATCATAATATATGTTGTGACAGGTGAAAGGGACGATATCATAGTGTTTTGACTGTATCTAGAAAGAACTGTTAAGTTCACTTTAGAAAAATGCCTTCGAAATATGTAAAGCACTATTTTTCTAGAAAAAATGGCTAATTACTACTTTTCTGAAAAAAACAAATATGGCCAAAGTTTGTAAAGTGTAGTTCATGAATATTTCCTCAATCAGTTTTAAAATTGTTAAAATATATTTTGTGACGGTAACGAAAGTTCTAAAGGCATATACTGTTAATAATACCAATATATATATAATACCAGAGCAGTATGTAATAAATATAATTCCTGTTGTATTTTGTGCTAGTTTTTCCAACCCCAGATAATGACATATTGCACCTCTTGTTATGTTTTAGAGGAGAGGAGAGATGTTTGTGTATGGATGCAGATTGTTTGAAATAGTTGTAGAAGTTTGGTTTTGAGATGCTGTTAGAGAGTTTGTACATGTTGTATGTTAGTAGTTCTAGTCATAGATGAATGGATTTATCTTAGGATAATCATCTCAAAGGTAATCATCAAGTGACACCTGTAGGTTGGAGGACCTAAAGTACCATGTGACCTTTTCTTATATAGACTCTAAAACAAATGTATCCAAGATATCCCATACAAATCTAAAATATGTGCAGCAAGTGTAGATTTCCAAAGTTTCTGCAGATGAAGAAAGTGACCAGGTTCCTTGTCATTATGCTTTATGACTAGTTTTTATGAACAATTATCTGTTAAAATGTGTTCCTTTCTGCAAATGATGACCGTACAATATTTTGGTGAAACATTAATCCAAAATAACAAAATAAACAAACGACAACAATTTATTCAAGGAAAATGTTTTGTGATGCCAATGGTTTTTGTGCTGGAGAGCTAACTTCCATTCCAGTTGTGAAAAGAATGCTCAACAGCTTCATTGCTTTTTGTCAACTTTTTTATGTCTTCTGTTTAAAAACTTGACCAAAAACACTCACAGTTGTGTTTCTTTTGCCATTCAGGATATGTTACTTGTTATCAGGGTTTTACACATTTGTGCTGTGTGGGTCTTATATACCATGACTTCTGTACTGTTTTCATTTGTTGAGCTTCTTTTATATTGAAATGTATGCTACAAGCCAGTAATTACAGGTTTTGATTTTTGATGCATTAATAAAGTGAAATTAATGACCTCCAACATCTTGCAGTACTTTGGGTGACCCTGAACCAGTCTTACAGGTTGCATTCAACTATCTTTGGAGATGTTTTAATGATCTAAAATAACTGTAGAAATTATGATACTTTTTTGTATGTTTGATTTCATACTTTCCAGTTTCAGTACTGTCAGTTGTTTTAGTGATTATAATAAACAGAATGACTTAGTGGATAGGGTGTTTTTGTTTGTTTTCAACCTGTGGTTTGTAGTGAAAAATCTTCAACTAACCAAGTCAGAAATGTTCATATTATACCTGAGGTCTTAATGGCCAAATCTTACCATTATACTGATACAGTAGCTTGGTTGATAAGGATAATATTCTGTTACTATACTTCTTTAATTTCAACTGCCTGATAATTGGTAATGACTGATAATAGGTAATGACTGATAATAGGTAATGACTGATGATAGGTAATGACTGATGATAGGTAATGACTGATGATAGGTAATGACTGATGATAGGTAATGACTGATGATAGGTAATGACTGATAATAGGTAATGACTGATAATAGGTAATGACTGATGATAGGTAATGTGAGACTGCATTTCCATTTCATTTACCTACCATACCTGTTTAAAAAACAACGGCATAAAAGGGTAAACCAGAAAATCATTGTGAATATAATAAATTGTTAATACTTTTGCAAATATAGAAAAGAGACCAGTCTTTGTGGATATACAGCTTCTTTATTCTGCATAGACGCCGTTTTGACATAGGGTTCTAACGTTTATGCCAACCAGTGGTGTGAAACATCCCCTATACACGATACAAAAAATGTACATCCATAAAAATTATCCCCATTCTTCATCTCCTCAACTTTTAGAATGCCAATCAAAGAAACTTTTGCCAATAGTTTCTGAATAGTGACCTGCTGAAATTGGTAACTATGACAAAGTCTCAGTTAACTGAAGGTTCCAGGGTTTGACAGATCATCACAGCTTTACCTCATGACATAATCTGTGGTAGGTACTGTCCATGTAAAGGTCTTACTTACATATTTTGTGCAATAATTGTGATTAGCAGGTGTAAGTCTACATACTTAACAAAGTTACGAAACCTGAGGATTGTGTATGTGTGTGTGTATATCTGTAATCACCTACATGTATGTGTGGCAGTTAGAATATATATAATTAAATGAATGTTTGATCATTTACATCTTACTGGATTTTTTTTATAAATCAGTGTTAGTGGTAAGTGATTTCAGTGTAAGAAAACTTTTTTTATGCTTTAATCTCCCCAAACTGTACTTGTGGTGATTTTTTAGAGATCCAAAAATATTTCTTGAAACATACTGCTAAAAATGAACAAGTATCCACTGCTTTGCAGACCATTGTGATGTCATTGCTGCTATGATGTCATAGTGAGATGACACCACTCACCTCTCTGCCACTGCAGCTGGTGATCTGTACACTCAGCATACTTTTTATTACTGTTAACAAACTAGAATAAAGTATAATTATGAACAATAAATAGAATCTCACCCTTGTTGTTAGATTTGCAGCATGTCAACACTTGTTGATACCCATAACTCCTTTGCAGTCCTGGGAACTTTCAAATTTTTTATGATGATGATTTTGATTTTTGAAGAGATTTTCAATTGAGATTTCACTTTTGACTGACTGGCCTGTTCAGTGTTAATTGTATATGTGGTCAGTTTCTTTAGTCCATAGTGTTAGTTTCAGTGTGCAGATGAAGTCAAGAATGACCATTCAGTTGGTGCTAAATTATACTGTAGTCACTTGGCTGCTGAACCAGATCAGATAAAAACCTTGGCTATATTCCATGATGTAGGGCTTTGACTTAGTATGGATTTAAGAGAATTGTTACTCCCTGGCTTGGATGCTTTATACATACTGAAGGAAACAAATAAGGGAACAACACTTCAAGCAGTGCTGCTGTGTTTATTCTCAGATTTCCTCCAACAGGGACACTGTAATTTTCCTGGGTTCCTTTAATTGTTTCCCTCAATATACTATGAATATGCTAGTTCTGAGAATGCTTTGTGTAGTGGTCCATATTCCCAACATTTGGCCCACTCATAAAAACAGTTGCAACAGTGTTGCCAGCAACCCATGAAGATCTGGGTTAGAATTCATCCTCAGTAACCCATGCTTGTTGTAAGAGGCAACTAACAGGATCGAGTGGTCAGGCTCACTGACTTGGTGGACTCATTTTATTATATCCTAATTGCTTAGATCGATACTCAGACTGTTGATCACTGGATTGCCTGGTCCACTCTTGATTATGTACAGACTACTGCCATATAGCTGGAGTATTGCTGAATGGCTGGAAGGAACTAAGTGTATATTTGAGTGTTATTGGATATCATCTGTGTATATGTCAAAGGGAACCAGGTCTGTTCTCACCTGACTTTTATAGTGATTTAGAAATATTTCATAATATTTTGTTTATAGTGATTTTGTGATGGGTTGATGATTTCTTTAGGAGAAGTTTCAGTATTTAGACATCAAGGTGCCCCTGTCATCATTATTGTTGGTTGATGTTTGTGTTCCTCAGGATAGAACTAATATCATGATTGTGTGTGTGAAAGTAATAGATGTGAAGAATTTTGGGTGATGGTTCAGTGTTACCATGGGCATCTAGCTTTCTTTGACTAGCAAGATGTTTCAGCTCATCTCTACATTCATCAGATATAGAGAGCGAGTGGGAGGTGAATGTATTGTACCATACTAGAGACCACCTTTGTCAGATTCATGAAATCTACTGACTTAGTGGAAGATTGTATTGTGCCATGCTACAGACCATTTTGGTAATACATGTATCTGTCAATTATAATGTGTTTGTGGGACATAAATGTATTGTAGTGTACAACTAACCATCTTTGTCACATCTGTCAAATATAATGAGTCAATTCCAATGTATATCATAGTCACATTGGTGCACTGGATGCCTCGCTGGTACATATATGTAACACCCCATGTCATCGATGGCACTTGAATTTATTGTGTGGTATTTGTTGCCTAGTTTGTTTCTCAATATTGAAATAATAACAATGAAAGCAAGAACCAAACCCTAATTCCCTAACCAAATTCCATTCAATGTGACCAATGTGATTTTCGAGTGTCTCTTAGCGTTAAGATAGTTGTAAGTGCCATACCTTAACATTGACTTACATCTATCTTAGCACTATGTGCGCTTCAAAAATTAAGGCCCTGGTTTATCATGTGGAAAATATTTGTGTTTCTGTTTCAAATGAATGTAAAAGTAGCTAACTTGTGAGTTAACTTAACTTATGTTTGGCCTGTTTGAGTTATGTCAGTCATGTGTAACTGTCATAGACATCTTTGAAAGAATCTGGAACTTCATATGCTTTTTCTTTTCTTCTTGATTTAACTTATTTTCAGCCGTGCTGAAACTGAAGACATTGACATTTGTCTTCAAATAATTATATCTAAACAAAAATAAAAACTTTTTGAAATGAATAACCATTACCGGTTTGTTATTTGCCATTTCAGAAGCTCTGATTATTATTTTATATTCGTCAGTTAGGTGCTCTATATTTATGCAGAAAATATTTGTATACCAACTTTTACTATATAGAGCAGATATCCAGTTGGTTCAACTGCTCAAGGGCGCTTTGTTTTTCCCTCGATCATTGGATGTCCATTACAGCAGCACATAGTATTTTCAGTGTCAATTACCTGCGGATCATACAACTCTTACAACTTATATTTTTTGTGGGAACATTTTGAACTGTTTGTGGAGACTTTTTGTCAAAGTGACCCTCAGAGTTTTGTCCAATAATGGTGTAAATTTAGGTGTGTTTTGCCTACAGTTTTGTGTATGCTCTTGTTTTATTGCAAAATGTGTGTACTGTTCCAAGATTGTGCATCATTAACTGAAATAATCCAGTTGTTCCTCATTATTGTAACAAGCAGCACCATCTTCTTCCATCACTTCCAACTGCCTCTTTATACTGATTGTCAAGCCACTCCATACTGATAATGTCATCAAGTTTTGTTGTGTGTTCTTTTCTCTGGGTGAATGAATGTGGTGTGTGGATTATACTTCAATAAATATTTTCCTGAGTACTGTTTTGTTGTATTTTATGACATATAATTGTAAAAATATTTATTTGCCCGCTGTTTCAAATAACGCTTTCTGTTTTTAAAACCTGTGATGATTTTGGTTAGAATAGTTTTTCAGTAACACATGCTTGTTTGGAAACTAACAGGATCAGGTTTTCAGGCTTGCTGAATTGGTGGGCACATGCCATTGAATCCCATTTGTGTAGATCAATGCACATGCTGTTGATCACCAGATTGTCTGGACCAGACTCGATTATTTACAGACTGCCACCATATAACTGAAATATTGTGGAGTGCAATGTAAAACCACTCACTTGTTCACTAAACCTTTTTCTGAAAGTGGGTTTAATGCTGCTTTGGGTGGAGGTCACGTATGGTGCAATAGTCTGAGGTACATTCTGCAATGTAGAGTTGTTCCCCTTGGATTCACCAGGAACCAATGATTGTTTGAATCCTAGTCTGTATATATTACATTTCCTGGGTTTGCATGAAACCCATTTGGGATTTCCTTAGGATAACACCTTAGGTCAATACTATGTTATAAGCAGGAAAGCATATAGAGGGTATAAGAATAGAGCTTCACAAGGGACTACATTTATGTGGTTAAGAATTCTGTTAATCAGATTGATCAACCAAACGAGAACAAGAAGTTTCATTTTGGTGTAGATGATCAACAATATGTGATCATGGCATGATACCATCTAAGAGAGTATCAAGAAGGTTGCTATGAAACCACTGTCTGAAAAGATAAGGCATCATAAAAGAAGATTTGCACTTGTGAGTCAGTGATGCAGACACTGGACTCGCACTGTGAGTAGAAATCAGCATCTTGACAAGATAAGATGACGTGTGGACATCAATGATTATTTTGAATGCAGCAGTCTAATGAACACATACAGAAATAGAGAATGCCATCTCTAGCACACAATTTCATGATGCCCCCATGTAGGATATAGGATCAGTTCCTCTGCCTCAACTGATCCCATCCCAGGCATCCCTACTCCACAGGTCATGTTCGGCTCCACTGGAATGTTAAAATGTGTACACCACAATCAGGCAAGACAAAGGCCAGACACTATCTCGATTGGTCAGTGATCCAGGTCATCTGCATTGACATTCAAGATGTGGTGATATTCAGCTGCCTATCAACCTTCCTATTGTGTGTGGTGGAACCCTGTCGACCACCCGTGTGTCTCTGGGTTGGTGATCCAGACGTTTGGTATCCATTTTATTCCAGCAAGTTTTTCTTTCCCTAACACCAAAGACGTTTGCACCATGATGCAGCATCCATGCTACTGGAATCTTTCCTATATCTGAGGGTGAAACTCATGGTGACAGACCTTAGTGAATTTAGTTGTATGTCGCTTTTAGCAATATTCTAGCAATATCACAGCAGGGTACACTAAAAATGGGCTTCCCACTTTGTGCTCATGTGGGGAATCGAACCCGGGTCCTTGGCGTGACAAGCAAACGCCTTGACCACAAGGCTACCCAAATGCCCTGACAGACAATAGGAACAGGCTGAAAACAGACAACTGCACCAAGCTACTTACGGTCAGCATGAATGCCAAATCGTCTACTGACATTAACTTGAGGAAGTATGTGGCCATGTTCTTGGCAAGAAAGGAGAGGAGAAAATGAATGGATTTAAACCTGAATAAATTACAGTAATCTTATTTGATTTGCCTTTTTTGTTTGCGAAATACCCCTTTGAAGTGTGAAGTGCTACATTTTCTAAGAGGTCAGCCCCCTACATGTTTGAAGCCATGACTTATCTGATTCTGTACGTTATACAGGAACACAAAGACAGCTGTGTTTTTTACATCCCTGTCACATACATTACACCAACGAGGGATGACTCAACAAGCTGTATTGATTCCTCAATAAACAATTACTTTCAATGTACCTTCATATATATGTATCGCACTGATCCACGTGAAAACACAGTCACATACTCGAAGGTCACTCATGGGGCACCTAGTCTCAGGTGGATTAACAGTGGCACATATGATTGGATGGTTGGTTGTTAACGTCACAGTCGGCAATAGTCCAGCTATATGGCGGTGGTCTGTAAATAATCGAGGCTGAATCAGACAACCCAATGACCAAATCATTAGTATAGATTTCTGCAACTGGCAACTACGTGCCTGACCACCAGATCTCTTAAGTCCTCTCTTTAAGTATTAAAACTGGTAACCTTGATCAATATAGCTGGAATATTGCTGAGTACTAAAACTAAACTCACTCACTCAATAAATGTTCAACATATCACCCGAACACAATGTGTAGATCGACTGCGCACCCTTTGAAAGATTTTCCTCACTTACGACATGCCGCAATAAATCTATCAGATCGTTTTGAAAGGGCGTTTCTTACAACATACATACCCGAGAACATTGCAGTACACTGGCTGTCCCTGTATTATTCCGTATTCACCAATAATCAATCTGAATACATCAGAGTGAAATGGAGTATCTCAGTCATATTCAAGTTGTTCACGCCAAGAGACAGCGACACCTTAGAAGACAGTTCACGGCCCCGTGAACAAGCAATGTCTTGCCTGAATACCAAATTAGGTAACACGATATACAATACAATAATTGCCTCCGACTTACATCCTGGTTCAAAAATGTCTGGAAATCCCTGCACGATTTTCAAGAATTGGGTAAGGGAGGCATGTGTCTCACTCGAAATCCAAACTCGAGTTCGAGTGAAGTGTTTTTGTGTTTACAGCTCGTAGGATTCATTTGAAACATACACCTTTCTTGATGTTCAGGGTGCGGAAACCCGAATGCTGTTATGCGTTTGCCTTTGTTGTGATCCTGTGTTTGTTCATGGGAGAATGAACACTTGAACTACAGCCGGAATGAAGTATTGAATGACAACAGCCATTGCTGATAATACTTAACAGGGTGTAGGTTGAGGTGGTTGTTACCTACGGACCAGGAAGTTATTATTTGAGTCTACACCTGAAAAAGACAGTCGATGCCACAAGGTTTTGTAGGAACTATCATAGACTGGTGGTGCATTCTTGAAATGTGAAAATCACAAACACTGCTGTGTACAACACCATGAGACGTGAGTCACTCGAAGAGGCAGTTGAACTGCGTACCTCTTCCATCAGAGATAGAGGTGATTGCGGCTCTAGTCGTGAGTCCGAAACGTACTGCCATGCCGTTCAGCTAAATCCCATTGGCCATCCCTTGCCAGATGTGGTCAGTCAGAACAATGGCGGTGATGAAAAGGTTGAGGATCCCTATGATACTATTGGTTCAGTTGGAACCCTATCCAGGATCAAAGATATCAGTTCGGCGGTTCCAAACAGCACGTCGTACTGCGGGGAGGGTTACAAGGGATACACTGCCTCTACAGAATCTGAAAGCGAAATGGTCAGCAGTCAGTCTTTGTCACCCTATGCCCGCTGGAGCCAGATATCCCCTACGGTAAGAACACTACTAATATAACTTGTATTCTCTGAAATATACGTATTTACAGAAATACGGTTCATAGATAATAATCATAAAATATAAGTAAAAGGATAAAAGGCGACTATGCTTGTCGTAAGAGGCGACTAATGGGATCGGGTGGTCAGGCTTGCTGATTTGGTTGACACATGTCATCGGTTCCCAATTGCTCAAATCGATGCTCATGTTGTTGATCACTGGATTGTCTGGTCCAAACTCGATTATTTGCAGACCGCCGCCACGAAGCTGAAATATTGCTGAATGCGACGTAAAACTAAACTCACTCACTCACTCACTATAAAGAAAAGGAACCCAGAAACTGCGGTAATCTAGATTCGCCACATGCTCTACACTTGCAGGGTCTTTCTTGGGTGAGTGTGTTTCAGGGTCTGGATAACAGACTGGAACAGTGCCGTAGCATATTCTTTCACAATCCACAACGTGCTGTTAGCTTGGCTTCCTGATTTTGTTGATTTGCCAAGCTGGATCTGATCAACTGACAACTGATTAAATGATTAAATGCACCGGCGTGGTTAGTAACGGCTGCGACACGTGGTGGTGTGTCTGTTCTATTCCAGACTTTTGCTGAAGCTGTCGTTGTACTTCAGATACAAGTACTACAGTTTACAGATTTGTACTCCAGGTACGTTTCTGTAAACAGAAATGGACGATGTAAAAAACTAGAGAAACCCACCTGATATTCGACGAGCCCATTTTCTGCAACCCAAAACCGAAACACAATATAACACAACAGTATGACAGTTCCGATCAAGAAAAAGGCACAGAGAGGAATGGTCTCGTCCTGGTGTAGGTTTCTGTATTCGGATCTTGGTTAGGGAACGTTTCTGTATTTTGATTCTGACTAGGGAACGTTTCTGTATTCTGATTCTGCCTAGGGAACGTTTCTGTATTCTGATTCTGCCTAGGGAACGTTTCTGTATTCTGATTCTGGTTAGGGTACGTTTCTGTATTCTGATTCTGGCTAGGGTACGTTTCTGTATTCTGATTCTGCCTATTGAACGTTTCGGTATTCTGATTCTGGTTAGGGTACGTTTCTGTATACTACTTCTGTCTAGTGTACGTTTCTGTATTCTGATTCTGGCTAGGGTACGTTTCTGTATTCTGATTCTGCTTAGGGAACGTTTCTGTATTCTGATTCTGCCTAGGGAACGTTTCTGTATTCTGATTCTGCTTAGGGAACGTTTCTGTATTCTGATTCTGCCTATGGAACGTTTCGGTATTCTGATTCTGGCTAGAGCACCTGGGGTACACGTCTGACAGACTTACGACGGTTTTACGGTGCTTACTCACTGAGAACAGTCATTTAGGCACAGTGTACAGGCTCCAAGCTGGCAAGTAATTGTTTGACCTACTTGACAGCATTACGACAGTGCAACAGTAGGTTCGTCTTATAACGTCTCTTGGTGTGGCGAGACAAGTACAAATGCAATCTTGTTTATAGTTTGTCAGTGTATGTAAATCGAAACCAGTAATTTCATAATGCTTTATACATTGTATCCACAATGCTCCAGATAACCAGAGTATTAAATGCGAGTATTAATTCAGCATATCGCGGGACGATAATGTCATTAGTTTGTGTGGTTCACTGATGCGCTCAGTTACACTTGATAGCATAATTACTGTAATGCTACGACCGACCACAAAGGCAACCAGCAAGCTGGCTCACAGATAATGATAAATATTGTTGGGATGCAAACAATGTAATGTACACGTATTCAACGAAACATCAAATTACTCCAATCCAAGTCCGTTTACTGGTCCCTAGTCTATCGCACATTCCCTAAACCATATTATTTTCCCAACGGCATAGCCCTCTCTGCAATGCCAAAGCCCTAAACGAAAGTCTAGATTTCTTCAGACTAAAAGTTTGTTAATCCCAGAAAGAAAACTGAACTCTCAGTGGAGATCGGGTTACAAAGTGAATGTCAGATCTCGATGTAGCTACGTTTCAATATAAATGGGTGTATTTGTTAACATTATGCATATTCCGAGTCTAGGCGTTCATCTCAGTGGTCCCCAGCTGAAATTAGAATAGACTTGCGCGTCTCGTGTGGCCTATCGCTGCTAACAGTGAATTCATATTTCATACTTTTCACCCAGAGGCACCACCTTGTTCCAAGCCTCTGATGCCGATATTTGCTTTAACTTTCAAATTTATGTTCTTGATTCAGTATCCTATCGTCTTCTGGGTTATTGTGGTAGGGTTACGTAGTGGTTAAAGCGTTCGCTCGTCACGCTGAAGATCTCGGTTCAATTCCCCATATAGGTACAATGTGTGAAGCCTATTTCTTGTGTTCCCTCTCATGATATTGCTGGAATATTGCTGAAACGGCACGAAAACCGTACTCACTAACTTACTGTTACCAAGTATGGGTATCACAATGCTGTACGTCGCATTTTATTCAAATCGTAGGCTGACGGTATTTGGGGCGTGACTGTCTCCCTCCTCCGATAGCTCTATGTCACCGCGGGACCAGACGGAGAAAGTTGAATAATAAAATGGAAACGAAATGAAACAAAATGATATTTTCTTTTATTTTATTTTCGTTTGCAAACTTACCTTTTAACTTTTATTGAATCTTTTTTTCTGGTATTTCCGATGACCCATGATACAGAATATTATCACGAGTGTTGAATATTTTCTTGAAGGTCAACTACTTCCAAATTTCGTTTTGATGTTACTACGTTGATTTTTAGTTCGATGGCGCATCAAAACCTTGCTATGTATGCGACAAACTAGAAGTGGTTATCCATGGAACTTAACCTCTTTATGTTTTTGTTGTTTTGCTATAAAAAAAGTGTTGCATGTAAACATTCAAATTCAGAATATGCTTTGTGATGCAAATTACTGCTGCCGTTATTTAATTTCAAACTTTGAGTTTTTGGTAAATTACATTATGAAACTATTATGAATATATGCCTCCTTTTCTTCTATCAGCTCGTGGGGCGGTGGGGTAGCCTAGTGGTTAAAGCGTTTGCTCGTCACGCCGAATACCCGGGTTCGGGTTCATAGGTACAATGTGTGAGGCCCATTTTCTGGTGTCCCCCCGACGTGATATTGCTGGAATATTGCTATGAGCGGCGTAAAACCAAACTCACTCACTCACTCACTCTATCAGCTCTTTCTAACAGAAATTTCCACTTCTTAAAATGTATTTAATTTATCACCATTGCTCTCTTAGTCACCAGTGCGTTTGAAAAATTAATGAAACTCTCCTGACCTGTAGTGTATGTCGTATTCTTACTTCAAAATAACATTTTACATGGAGTTGTATTGAAATGTGTAAACAATAAAAAGTTTACAATAGCACATCCTTAGTTTAGATGTTTTCGCTTCAGTTACGTAATGAAACTGGAAGGTATAATAATATGCATAGAAATGATTATGTTTACAATGCGATGAAGATTATGTTGAAGATGAATTCAAACATCTCCGCTTGAAACATTTACTTAAAACCTATCATCGTCAGAATGTGCTTAGCTAGCTCTATCTATCATGCAATACATGTAAGATGTTAACATTGTAACTGATACTGTACACAGCATGTTTTACCATGTACAGTGTAAACTGTGTAGTTATGGTCATATGGCCAACACTTCTGAAATAAAATAACTGACTGCAGTCATTCTGACAATGAGTGAGTGAGTGAGTTTAGTTTTAAGTAGCACTTAGCAATATTCCATCTATATGGCGGCGGTCCGTAAATAATCGAGTCTGGACCAGACAATCCAGTGATCAACAACATGAGCATCGATTTGCGCAATTGGGAACCGATGACATGTGTCAACCAAGTCAGCGAGTCTGACCACCCGATCCCGTTAGTCGCCTCTCACGACAAGCATAGTCGCCTTATATGGCAAGCATGGGTTGCTGAAGGCCTATTCTACCACGGGACCTTCATGGGTCTTTTCACTTCAGAACACAAGGTACCATACTGTGGTACCATGATATCTGACAATGTACCGGTTACAAACACTTGATTCCAAGACTTGGTGCCACACAGCGTTCATGGTCTGTACTTCAGTCTTTGTCCATGCGGTAAAATAAATAATTATGCTTTCAGTTCTGTAAGAGGGACAAGAAAACAACTTGTGCATGACACAACCAAAATGTCCATACCAGGGCAGTAGCTGCCACTGTATAAAAATTACAGATGATTTTTGCTAAAACGGTTCGGCAAACCTCAACTCTATCTAAATATAAAACATTGCAACATATCGGGCTTACACGAAACAATGGCTTGCTGTTCGCCTGCGTGATATTTACGTAGAATGTCTTTTGGCTGATTTTCATGGCCATATTGTATGGAATATCCCTAGAAGGGAAATTGCAAACAAAGCAAGCAGAAGATAGATAATTGACCAAAATGGTAATGTGAAAAACACGGGTCATTTTAGCCATGTGCCGCATTGTCCCTAAAGTGCATTGTCGTGCTTTGATTTGTTTTACTTCCCCAAAGGGCAACAATGCGACATAGCGACAATTTACAAGGTCAAATTATGTCTCGTTGTCACCTTAGCTAAGATTTGTGAAAATGTCCTTAATGGAATAATGCTGAAAACTTCTAAACACATATTCACTCACTGTAGTGTGTATTTGTTTGTTGTGTGTATAGACTCAGACGGCCCCTGCTGGGATCACTCCGGGCTGGTGTTCAAAGAAACGGGTGATGATAATTGGAACAGTCGTACTGATACTGGTACTCGTGTCCGCCTTGACAGTCACCGGCACACTTCTCATCACCGGGAAATCAGGTAGGCCAATGGACATTCAGTACCGTGTTTTAATATTTCAAACAGCATATTCTGATTGCTTTATTTTTTAAAGAAATTGTTTTAACATCTGTGAAATTCGAACAGTGAGAAATTTATCTTCACAAACCAGTATTGTCAGAAGATGCGATGGGATGGAGAGGCTTGCTGACTTGGTGACACATGTCATCTTATCCCAATGGCGTAGACAGGTGTTCATGATGTCAGTGGATGGATTTTATGATCGGCTCATTGTCTGATTCTGACTGGATTATTAATACTAACCTCCGTCATATAGCAAAATGAGAAGTAAATGGCCTTCTGTGGCTCATCAATTTCGAGCACAACTGAATCTTACGCGTTTGGTCATTTTGGCTGCATTTACATCCTGCCTATGTTAAAATCTATAAACATGTTCAACTATGGTTGACGTTAGGTTTTCAGTATGGTGGACATGGTGTTCCTTTGATATGTTAACCCTTAGGTATGCGTGTCCATCTGTGCCAGACAGCTAAAGACCAGCAGTTTCACGTTTTTTGTTGTTCATTTTAAAGGACAAACAGGGGATATCCCACCAGCATCACCAACCAAGGAAACTTCAGTCTCAACATCCACCTCTACCTCCCCGTCAACGTCAACGTCAACGTCAACGTCAACGACACGTTCCTCCATCTCAACAGCAGCCACCCCTGCCTTAAATTCAACATCCTCTACCTATATCACCTCTTCAACACCCACCCTATCTACCTTAAGTTCTACATCTACCACCTCTATCCCTCCGGCAACATCTACCAGCTCAATCTCTCCTTCAACATCTACCACCACCGTTGCCGCCTCTTCAACCACTCCAACCACAACAACGACGCCAAGTCCTTCTACTCCCTCAACGTCCCCATCTACATCTACGACTACTCCAACCCCGACGACAAGTAATTATGATGATAATTTCACATTTGCTTACCCCTTGACTAATTCATCGCTGTGATGTTGCGAGAATATTGTCGTAATATTGCTAGGATATTGCTGTGACATTGCTAGAATATTGCTGTGACATTGCTAGGATATTGCCGTGATATTGCTAGAATATTGTATTGATGTTGCTAGAATTTTGCAGTGATGTTGCTAGAACATTGTCGTGATGTTGCCAGAATATTAGTAAAAACCTCGTGACACCCAGTTCAGTGCTCGTAGAATTACGTCCAATCTCGCGAGACTTCAAACGTGATTTCATTGGAAATAATTACTTCGTCGTAACGATCACGCTATTGCCAGAGTTTGTCAGAATCACGTAAAGCAGGAAAGAACAGTGACTCGCTCACAGAATGTCAGGAAGTGGACTGTGTCTTACACCGCTTTTAGAAACGTATATTAGCCATAAAGAATGGAGGTAGTATGGAGGTACGGCCGTATGGAAGTATCGATAAAAATGGATAAAATGGAGTGGAGGTACATGAAGAACCATCCTAAGGTATGGAATAAATAAACGACAAATAAATTTCCATGTCTATAAGAAAATCTGTACAAAAAGCAGAGACGAATGTGCGGTTCCAAATATATCATTAGCAATTTTGAATAAAGGGCATGCTTTTTGCCTTGAAAGTTGGGAAATATAGACTCTAAAGCTGAAACTGGTAGAATATTTCTAGACATATGAAGCCTGTTTCTGGTGTCCCGGGTTGTAATATTGCTAGAATTTCGCTAGAATCGGCATAAGAATAAAGTCGCTCACTTCTGGACATAAAGGGATAGTTGACGCTTTCAAAGCTGAAGTCACGCTCTTATCAATCAGAATTGTCGAGATTGTAAAAGAAATACTTGTCTCCTTTACTTCAAGTTCGGGAGGAAAACTTGAAGAAATGTTGTTGGAGGTTATTGCATGATATCAGCTTGTCATTATAACTGAAACCTAAGCTGAGTCAGATTACGTCACACTGACTTTGTCGTTCGAGAACAATTTCCGAATAATTCTGATAGAGAACAGATGAAGAGGACGAGTCATTCCCATCGGACACCTACTTCTCACCTGACTCACACTGAAATTTTAAACTGATTATATTATTAATGAGAAGGTGCAGCATTTCAAATGTTGTTTCTCGGTAAAGTTTTCGTGAATTTACTTTTATTTTTGGCAGGGACGAACGCCTCCATTTGAAGAAAAGACATGCGTTCATTTTGCGAACTGATTAGCTTTCAGGTTCCCTTTGGTCTTGTGCCCACCTGTTTTTTTTTCATGGACGTGGCGCGTTCAATACGTTTAGTTTGTTTCTTACCAGTCATTTACTTTGTCGTTATACAGGCTGTAATTCATCCCGGAAGTGCCATTCCTGTACCTCCAGAAATGTACGATGTCCAGTAAACGGCACCATGGCTGGAACTGACAGTGGTCAGGTGATGCCATGTCCGTGTGGAACCGCCTGCTTCTCTGCTGTCAGGTATACGGATGGTGAGTGTCCAATCATGTGTCACTATCTCAGATTTTTATTGGGGGGCGGCTGGTTGCCTAACGGTCAAAACATTTGCTCGTCTTGCCGAAGACATGGGCACAATATGTGAAGCCCATTTCCGGTGTTCGCAGTCGTGATATTGCTGGAATATTGCTAAAGGCGGCATAAAGTAATATTCATTCCGATTTTTATTAGTACATTTTATTGTGAAGAAGTCTGCCACTGAAACTCTTCAAACTTGATTATCAGAATATGCTGTACAGGTAGATCAGCTTAACCTGAGCTATTCTACATATGCATGACCCGTGAGGCCATATGGCACAAACGGAAGGTCGAGTCGAGTTACTGTCTATGAATAGGGGAGCAGAGAATGCCTTTAATGTTGCTGTTTGCTTGCTGTCTAAAACCCTTATCGGAACATTACACCAACTGTAGCTTCTGTAGCAATTGTAAGTTGGGACATTTCTGACGATTTCTCGACTCCGAGATGTCAAACGGCGACCTGGTCTCGGCTATTCGGACATGTTGACAATCAACTGTCAAAGGTGCACCCCGTCACAACAACAGACCCAGTTTTAACAGGGGCACGTAGTGCATCTGTATTCACTCAACCAGGTCAAGCTGAACGAGCTGTAATTCACTGTTGAAACTAGTTTAACATAAATCATATTCCACTTGCCTCATGGGTAGTGTCCACTGATATAAAGTATGAAGTATGTTATATGTTCCAGGTAACGTTGTTCACAGAGGATGCACCGAGCAGTACCCAGCATGGGACACTGCATCTTCTACTGATCTATCGTGTCGAGAGATCGGCGGTCAAGACTTCCTGTGTTTCTGTCTTGGTGATCGGTGCAACGTACATAACATGACGCCGTATATAAACTACCCATCAAATATTTAGACTCCAAGCGCCCACTATATGCTATGTACATAACTGGTTATATCGAAGATGAATTTCTCCACTGACGTGGGGGGACCAAATGCAAACCTTATGCAAATGAACACGAAGATCACGCATCAAATTGTTGAAAAGCATGTGCAAATATCATGCATGTGAAAAGCTGTGTTTAAGTGTAAAGTTTTGTTAAGAATTCGCCAATTTTCTCAGTGCTTCATCATTTATTGAAATCACCATAATAATCATTTCATTCGTAAACAGTACCTTTAAACAGAATTGACGATTTTTCCAAATCTGTTTCGAACAGATGTATTGATAAAATACAGTGACCATGGATGTATTAATTGTGTACCAGATGCATTTACGGTGTACAGTGGTCATAGATCAATGATGTAGAGTGACCACAGATGCAACGATGATGTACTGTGACCACAGATGTATCGATGATGTATAACGAACTCAGATGTATTGATAGTGACAACAGATGTATTCATGCTGTGCAAGGAGCACAGGTGTATCGATGATGTAAAATGACTACAGATGCATTGGTGATGTACAGTGAGCACAGATGTATTGATGATGTACAATGAACACAGATGTATTGATGATGTACAATGAACACAGATGTATTGATGATGTACAGTGAACACATATGTATTGATGATGTATTGATTATGTACTGGAAACACATATGTATTGATGATGCACAATGAACACAGATGGATTGATGCTGTACAGTGACAAAAGATGTATTGGTCATGTATAGTGAACACAGATGTATTTATGATGTATATGGACACTGATAAATTGGTGATGTATGGTGAACACAGATGTATTGGTGTTGCACAACGACTAAGAATGTAATGATGATTTGTGCTACCGGGGATGTTGTACAGCGATCGTCCCTACATTTGTTTTGATTTACAACCTAGGTAATTTTAGAATACAAGTTTATTACATCTTAGGTGTTGTTTGATACGATATTGTACGATACGTCCCATATCATGAGAATACAGAAATCACTGTCAGTTAGTGATGATACCAGGAGTTTGCGAAAAAGGGAGGGTGTCCTGTCCCAATGGTGGCGCTCGGTACAAAAGCAAGAGCAAGACATTCGTTCTCCTAATCCAGCCCAAACAAATCCCTAAACATAACCCACAACAACAAACACAAACAAACAACAACACCACCATCACCAACTACAACAACAACGATCAAAACATAAGCAAAAAAGCTAAGAACAAAATCCAATAACAAACAAAAACAGAACCAAACAATAAACACAATTTAAAACAACAACACTACCAACAACAACAACAACACTAACAGCAACAACAACAACAACAACAATAAGACCTGGAAATCATGGACACGTGGAAACGTGGAAATTTGGTACGTCGACTAACATAGGACATACCTGATGCGTAAACTTACCAACAGTGCTCCACATACCACGCATGACGCATTTTGAAAACCACGAAGACCTTAAGAGTCGCAACGTAATCTTGTTCGTGATGCTTACAAAGAGATCTCTGACCAATCACTGGGGAACACATAAGAAGGGTTCAGGGAACACATTCATACAGAATCAACAAGCATGCAGTACAACACAGAGTTGTCAGTTACACAATACTCTGACTTTGACGACCGTCATGTTTTTTTATGTAACGTTATAGTTTGGGGTCACAGGGGCCGAAACGTTTCTGTTACAGCTACGCTATCCAAAAGGATTCCGTAATATTCCACCGTCTATTTATAGTTCTGATGGTTTTCCCACAAAGACAAATGATCTGACGCCAAACCTATTGTCAGTACTACTTCCTGGTCTTGGTTGCTGGTATATCAACTCGCTCACTCTTGGTTGCTGGAATGGAACTGTCTACTGCCTTCATTCCTAAAGCGGTGTGGCATTGATCTTTTCCAGTGTCTCTGTATACTGATTCCGTTGGGATATAAAGAGAAAGACTAATGTGTGTGGAACTATATTTGAACAGATGTGTGTGAACCCTTCTGAACAAGATTTGGGTAGAGAGCTTGAATCAGTCTTTGTCATCTGCAAAGGCAATGTTATTCGAGAACCGTTATGTTCAAGGGTTTGAATAAACGGAAAAGATTTTGACATTTCAGTTATTCTTTTCAGGAAACGGCTATTTAGGACTTCCAGGACTCGTTGTGTCTGTGATGGCTGACACCAGCAGAATCTCCAACAGACCCCCCCTGGGCACTGCCAGAGCCACTAGTGGACACTATGGCCGCTCCATGTATCAGCCTGGTTCTCGGGAGACTGTGCCAGGCGATCCGATTATTAGTTCTAATCTTCGAAACTCAGCGCTGACAGATGCTTCAGGATTTACCGATCAGTTCACGGACATCACGGACTCATCATTTGTTCACAGTGGTGAACCCGAAACGGTAGGACATAGTTCAGCTGGAACAGTGACTGCTGCTTATGGTAGGATGCTGGCACTCCTTCCTTCACTTCTACATCCTGGTTAGAATTAATCTTTAAAAACCCAAGTTTGTAAAAGGGGACAAACGGGATCATATGGTCAGGTTCGGTGACTTGGTTGACACATACCATCCTATGCCATTTGCGGAGATCGATGCTCATGCTGTTGGTCATTTTTTTATTATTTACAGCCGCCATAAAGCTGGAATACTGCTAAAAGGCCAAAGAACCGTTCAACATATTTTACATTTACTGAATACTCTTTTCCTAACATTTCTATTCATCAACTCTTTATCAACAAGATAACATTTGACCTTAGGTCGACACATAAATATATTCTTATATTTCAAGTGTTGTTTATTAAAAAGGTGTACAACAATATTCACTGCTGTCTTTCGCCTTGGTTTACCAATCTTTTTTCGATCTGCAATAACATTATTGCAATATATTGAAATAAACGCCTTTGTTAATCCGACCTGATTAACCTTACCACTTTAGTCCTTTAATCCTTGTCTCTGTATCCGTGCAGCCTCGTCCCCACCACATCCCATCACAAGGCAGGTGCTCCTTGAAGATCGTACTAGTGGTGATTGTACTAGTGATGCTTTGCATGATCCTCATCCTTTCCGTGACTATATGTGTCAGGATCAACTACAAAGAAGGTAAGTCTTGTGTGTCTGGGCAGTGTGTTTGGGATATAACTGTATTATTGACATACATACTCAATCATGGTGTTACCTGTTGAGTAGGACGTGTTCCTCTTTCAGGGGTTAGACTGATTGTTCTGGGGAGCTGAGGTTTGACAGGTTGTTTTGGGGAGCTGAGGTTTGACTGATTGTTCTGTGGAGGTGAAGTTAAAATGATTGTTATGTGGAGTTAGGCTGATTGTCTGTTGAGATGAGATCAGATGAGGTACAGTGAGGTTTGACTGATTGTTCCGTGGATTTGAGGTTAGACAGATTGTTTTGTGGAGTTGAGGTTAGACTGGTTGCTCTGTGGAGTTGACGTTGTACTGATTGTTTTGTGGAGTTGAGATTATTCCATGGGGTTGAGGTGAGACTGATTGTTCTATGGAGTTAAGGTAAGACTGCTTGTTATGTGGAGGTGAGGTTAGACTGCTCTATGGAATTGAGGTTTGACAGATGGTTCTATGCAGTTGAGGTTAGACAATTGTTCTGTGGAGTTGAGGCTAGACAGATTGTTTTGTGGAGTTGAGGTTTGACAGATTGTTCTGTGGAGTTGAGGTTAGACGGATTGTTCTGTGGAGTTGAGGTTTGACTGATTGTCCAGTGGAGTTGAGGTTAGATTGATTGTTCTGTGTAGGTGAGGGTAGACTGATCGTTATGTGCGGTAGAGGAGAGACTGATTGTTCTGTGGACATGAGGTAGGATAGTTTTGGGGAGGAGGTTATGGTATGTTGTTGATTCTGCGGGGTTGAGGTTGAGATAATTCAAAATGTGTCACTTTACAAATAATGTACGTTCATAAAAGTACACGTACACCGAAATGTTACATATAAGTATGAGATATTTCATATGGTAGAAATGTTCTTGGTCATTTGTCTGTTTCATCTGCAGCTCTGGCTGTGACGGCGCCACCATCATCACCACTACGCGATAAAATTACAACACCATCAGCAACAATGACGTCATCGATGACAAAACCGACAACCAGCACACATAATGCAGTTACTCCTAACCGTGTGTCCACTCGACCTTTGCCGACCTCTATAACTACCGCTTCTCCGACAGCTTCAACTGCCCCTTCGCCGACCACTACGACTACCGCTTCACCGACCACTACAACGATCGCTTCATCGACAACTTCAACTACCGCTTCCCCGACCACTATGACTACCGCTTCTCAGACCACTAGCGCTTCACCAATTACTGAAACTACCACTTCGCCAACCCCTACAACTACTGCTGCGGTCTCTACTACATCGACAACAACAGACACGCATAACAAAAGTAAGTGAACTGTACTTGTGGTATATGCAATTTTTAGTATTATATATACTGCACTAATTTATGTTTTGGTTATAGTATACGATGTTTGAAGCATGTCAAACTGGAACAGGCACGCCAGTGACTGTCGTTTTGGATCTTTTCAGTCCATAACGGGCATCGTTCAGTTATTCCTTGTACGAGGCCCTGTAAAAATCTTAGGAGCTTGCTAATCGTATAGCTTCCTTTATGTTGAAGGTTGCACTGCATCCAGGAAGTGTCATATGTGTACGTCCAGAAATGCCCGATGTCCAGCGAACGGCAACATCGCTGGAACTCATTCCTATGAAGTCATGTCCTGTCCATGTGGTACCGCCTGCTACTCCGATATCAGATACGACGATGGTAACTATTCCCAAACACACACACTGTCAGAATGACACCATTATATATTGATTACGAGGGTCCACATCTTCTTAAAGTGTAGCTATTAGGTCAGAGACGAACCTCAGCCTACTCCTCCAGCTAGAAGATTGGGCGGTGGCGTCGCATAGTGGTTAGTGTTCGCTCGACTTAGCATTTTAAGGAGTACAATGTGTGAAGCTCTGGTGTCCACGAGATTATATTGCAGAAATATTGCTAAACGCGGCGTAAAACCCAACTCACTTACTAGCTAGACGCCAGAATCAGGCATGAGTGTCTGATGTAACAATAAGATGACATTTAAATCAACATGCTTTGGGAAACCAATCTTCATTTGTTATCAAACTTTTCGAAATAACGAGGTCTGAAACAGCAAAATTTCTTTCTTTCAGAAAGTGTAGTGTATCGAGGATGCACCAGAGACTTTCCCCAGTGGGATCAAGCCTCCTCCAAAGACCCCAAATGTCAAAACATTGGTCAACACTTCCTGTGTTTCTGTCAAGGAGATCGTTGCAACACACACGACATGACGTCCTACCTTTCCGGAAAGTGATTGAGAGACTGTTCTTTAAATGCTCTATTTAACAAGCATTCTTTTTCGTTTAACTAAAGGTTTTAATCCAAAGTTTAGGGAGTCGGGGAATATACATTTCGATTCCTTCAGCGAGTAGAATCTAATAAAGTGGATACCTTTTTCTGTCATAAAATATGATTTAGAACTTGAAATTTTCACGGACATGTCTTAGATATTTGAGTCTGAAATATTTCAAACATTCGTTGTGTGATTCTTTGAAATGGGTATCCTCTATAATGATAACGCTATCTGAAGATAACGTTCAAGAATTACTGGATGTTCGGGTAGCGAAAACGATAGCCCGTGACATGTAAAGGCCCCTTATTTGTGACTTGTTATCATGTCCTTTGCAGCCTTTCTCCCATCCCCTGTCTCTACACTGCCACTGCCTAGTCAGGTGCCACTATTTTCGTGAATCCAGTGTCAGGAGATTGCAATTATCATGGTGGCAAAAATGTATAGGTTGCATTTTTATTGGTGTTTGTTCATTGTAAACAGAGTTTAAGAAGAGTACTACATTTCCCTCTACAATTGCATCGACCACAGCAGACACGCACAACACAAGTAAGTACAATGTGCTGGGGGTACATACCATTGTTAAAATAATATGCAACACACTAATTCGTATTGTTGTCATGATGTGTAATGCATTAACAGTGCCAAACGTTTTACGCCGCTTTTAGCAATATTCCGGCAATATCACAGCAGGGGACACCAGAGATGGAATCCACACATATTGTCCATGTGGGGAATCGAACCCGGGTCTTCGGGAGACGCTTTAAGAACTAGGATACCCCACCGCCCTTCAATGGACAGGGACGCGACTGAAACTGACAGAGGCTTCATAGGTAATCGTATAACCTCCAGTCGGGTCTGACAGGTAGATGGACGATGTTTGCATGATACAAACGTTTTTGTTCATTTCATAACGACTGTCGTTCAGGTATTCCCTGTATGGTTTGCTATATATTGAAGGTTGCACTGTATCCAGGAAGTGTCATATGTGTACGTCCAGAAATGCCCGATGTCCAGCGAACGGCAACATCGCTGGAACTCATCCCTATGAAGTCATGTCCTGTCCATGTGGTACCGCCTGCTATTCCGATATCAGATACGAAGATGGTAACTATTCCCAAATACACAAACTGTCAGAATGACACCATTATATATTGATTACGAGGGTCCACATCTTCTTAAAGTGTAGCTATTAGGTCAGAGACGAACCTCAGCCTACTCCTCCAGCTAGAAGATTGGGCGGTGGCGTCGCATAGTGGTTAGTGTTCGCTCGTCTTAGCATTGTAAGGTGTACAATGTGTGAAGCCTATCTCTGGTGTCCACGACGTTATATTGCAGAAATATTGCTAAACGCGGCGTAAAACCCAACTCACTTACTAGCTAGACGCCAGAATCAGGCATGAGTGTCTGATGTAACAATATGATGACATTTAAATCAACATGCTTTGGGAAACCAATCTTCATTTGTTATCAAACTTTTCGAAATAACGAGGTCTGAAACAGCAAAATGTGTTTTTTTTCAGAAAGTGTAGTGTATCGAGGATGCACCAGAGACTTTCCCCAGTGGGATCAAGCCTCCTCCAAAGACCTCAAATGTCAAAACATTGGTCAACACTTCCTGTGTTTCTGTCAAGGAGATCGTTGCAACACGCACGACATGACGTCCTACCTTTCCGGAAAGTGATTGAGAGACAGTTCTCTAAACGCTCTGTTAAACAAACACGTGCATTAATCCTAATGGTTTCTTAACATAAAAAAACTGACTTGTGGTGGGAAGATAACTGTGTTCTGGAAAACGTACTGAATCAAGTAATATTCAATGGTGATGTGATGTTTGTGATAACCCTTGACCTATGTTTACTCACGTTTGTGTCTGTTCATTATGTCTTCTATACCAAACGGGCATACTTGGCCAGCAATATAGTAATCGATATTATGATCAATATAAACATGGGTTGATGTAACCTCGATGTTTGTTTATGTTCCCTGAGCTCAAAGGGTACATCGACCCATGGGTGAGTGAGTGAGCAATATTCTAGCTGTATGGCGGCGGTCTGTAAATAAACGAGTCTGGACCAGACAGCCCAGTGATCAACAGCATGAACATCGATCTATGCAATTAGCGCCCAATGACATGTGTCAACTAAGTCAGAGATCCTGACCACCCGCCTCTTACGACGAACATAGCCGCCTTTTATGGCAAGTATGGGTTTCTGAAGGCTCAATGTTAATGTTGTACTGTGTGAAGCACGGGTATCAGATCGTAGCCTTCGTTAGATTTTGAAGGCTGCAAGAAAAACAGATCTAGAGCTATTACCTCCCTTCCATCGATTTGCATTCGCAAAACATCGGTAATTTCCGTAAAATGGCTGAACGGACAGGGAGTGAGTGAGTTTAAGTTACACCGCACGAGGCAATATTCCAGGTATATGGCAGCCGTCTGTAAATTATTGAGTCTGGACCAGACAATCCAGTGAACTACAGCATAAGCATCGATCTACGCAATTGGGATAGGATGACACGTCAACCAAGTCAGTGACCCTGACCTCTCTATTCACTTACGACTAGCATGGGTTACTGAAGACCGACTCTGACCCAGATCTTCACGAAAGGCGAAGTTGTTAGGATTACGGATTACACATACTCTATATCAGGTTCCAGTGCCACCTATGCATATATACATATCACCCGTTATAATCTCTAACAATAACCTTCTCCCGAAGATAACGTTGCAAAGACGAAAATTGTGCTATTGAGTGATTATTTTGTGGATTATTTTGAGGGCATAAACACACACGCACGCATGCCCGCACATACATACATACATGCATGCATCATCCATGCATGCATGCACACATCCATCCATCCATCCATCCATCCATCCATCCATACATACATACATACATACATACATAACACAAACATACATACATACATGCATGCATGCATACATACATACATACATACATACATACATACATACATACATACATACATACATACATACATACATACATACATACATACATACATACATACATACATACATACATAACACAAACAGGCGTAGGAGATGGATTTGGTGGTTCAAATCACTGTCATTCCTGTAGTTGGATTAATCATTACATGAGTCTGCCCCGAATTAACATTTCCCTCATATAACATATAGTGATATGCATTCATAGCAAAGGGTAAATCGCTCCCCTTGAAACAATCCCACGACATGACGCTATGACTCATTATGATACGCTGGTTCTGGAAAGAAGGACATTTGCAATACGAACACTCCTCAGATATGCAAGTGCTTCAAGAAAGCAATGTCACTCGATGGCATGTACCAATGTATCATTACCCGTGCTTATCAACGAGAGCATGACCCTGCTTGCAGGACGGTAGACACGTGTTATTTATGACGCTGCAATATGCATAGAATTATAGGCAGGTCACATCCTGGAAGACATACCTTTAAAGGCAGTCTCATATCGACACACTTGGGCATTTGTGCTGTTTAAACGTTCAGTATGATTGACACCTATCATGCACCAGGTTCTTTCGTCAACAATATAAACACCGTAGGTATTTCCCACATGAGAAGGAATATTTAACTATAGTTGACTTCTTTATTTCTCCCTTGTGTCACATCTGAGGGGAAGAGCAACCTACAGGCTACCCAAGTGATCTCCATTGTCTCTCGTGGATATATCAGAACCATTGCAAGATCACTACAAACATTTTGTCTCACATCATGACCACAAATGTTTCCTTAACAGATCCCAGTGAGGTTTCCAATGCTGATTCACCTAATGTCTCCGATGGCAGAGGTCGTCAGTCCTGCATCAGTGTCATCAACAGGAGCAGTGTTGAGCAGCCCGTGACGGATATGGTCATTTGGAACACAATAAACGGTGAACCTGAGGATCAGTACGAGACGATTAGGAGTCTTCGAAGTGATAATATGAGATACGTTATGTCAATGACGAGAGAGGATAATTCTAGCGGTCAGTCTTTGGTTCGATACATGACGGTCCGACACCTTCAGGTAGGCATGTTCATTAGCTGTGTAACGTTTCCCTCAAATATCCTAGTTACAAGTTGGTATTGTCTGGTGATTAATCTAATGAAAATAGGCTTTGGAATAGGATGACATGCGTGAACCACCTCCGTAAGCCTGTTGCCACTTACTACAAACATTTTTACGGGCTGTTTTGTAACTACTGGTAGGCTACAAATGTTGTTCATTGAACACGGTTGTACCCGATCAGTTTAGAAAACCCACCGTCTACTCTTTAACCGACAGAATGATATCGCTTTTGCTTGTCTCTTATCGTTAGATTGTAATAATCTGAATTGGGTGATCAGGTATGCAGCATTCCCACCCTGCTTGTGTGTCTGTGAGAGTAGGTTATTGCTATTTCTCTGTGATGTCCTAGGTGACGCTATAGTAGTCTGGCTTACAGATCCTGAAACAAATATACCCAGAGTAGCTCATGCAAGTCTAGGCGGTGTGGCAAGATTTCCACAGTTTCTGGAAATGGAGAAAATTTCTGGGAACCTGTTATTGTATTTTGTTTTTATTAAAATGCTTTATTCTATAAAATAAGTTCATTCCAGACAGAAACTTTTAGTGGAAGCACTGAGAAGAGCATTAGTCTGACAATGTGAGAACTGAGGCATTCGAACACCGTAATATGTCCGTTACATTGGTTTCTATTCCTTTCGTGAAATACACGTGTGAGAGAAAGAGAGAAAGGGGGAGCGACAGACACACAGAATGAGAGACGGAGAGAGGGAGAGACAAAGACAGAGACAGAGTGAGAGGCAGATAGAGAGATCAGTTATCTAACCCACTCAGCCACAACTAGACTAAGTAGACTGGATCACGTACTCCGCGTTTCCTTCTGACAGGGCTCCCACACCGCGTGAGAGTACAGACTGCCATTTGAAGGTGGTCACATGTAACACATGTTATATATGGTATCATCATCCCAACTCAAGTGTCGGTTCGAATACCGGAGTAGACTAGATCACGTACTCCGCGTTTCCTTCTGACAGGGCTCCCACACCGCGTGAGAGTACAGACTGCCATTTGAAGGTGGTCACATGTAACACATGTTATATATGGTATCATCATCCCAACTCAAGTGTCGGTTCGAATACCGGATGAGACCCAACCTAACAAAAGTACTAGAATCTGTACTTCACTGAGATAGCGTAATCCAACTATTACTAGCACTTGTCACTTGGCATTGTGTATTCATGACTGTTCCACCATCACCAGGAACACCCCCTCATCACTGATGTTCACCCTTTCGTATAATGTTCAGCATCACCATCAACACCCCCTCATCACTGATGTTCACCCATTCGTATAATGTTCACCATCACCAGGAACACCCCCTCATCACTGATGTTCACCCATTCGTATAATGTTCACCATCACCAGGAACACCCTCTCATCAATGATGTTCACCCATTCGTATAATGTTCACCATCACCATCAACACCCCCTCATCACTGATGTTCACCCTTTCGTATAACGTTCAGCATCACCATCAACACCCCCTCATCAATGATGTTCACCCATTCGTATAATGTTCACCATCACCATCAACACCCCCTCATCACGGATGTTCACCCATTCGTATAAAGTTTAGCACTATGTTGTCTTCACGTCCAATGGATTGTGTTCGGCAGATATTAAATGTTGATCATTTCTTGGCATTGAGGCTTTGACTTTCACACACAGCACCACGTTTTGCATATCCTGAATTTGATTCACTGCTGCACTTCATTATCCTGGCCATAAATGACTTGATATCTGTCGCTTAGGGACTCTTGGGTGGGTGCTGATGAGCGAACATGAAAAACGTTCCCGAGGACAAGCGCATTAAAGAAATGTTTGCATATTAAGAACATAATGTTGTAAACATGGCTATGCTAAGTGCAGGGGGACAAGGATACCGTCGATAGCCTGTGTGGTGGTAATTATAGCAATATCAGTACTGCCTGAAATATTTCAAGTGTTACTGAGTATATGATCAAACTATAAATCAAACTTACTACACTTCCGTGTCCGGTAGGGACTACGCGGAACAGTGAGTGTACGTCATAAGTCACGTGACTCTTTCGGTGAGCAGCTTGAAGTTAAATCTTGCTCACATGTCATGAAGTAGTTCAAGGCCTAGGGGGATATGATCCTCTGGGGTTTTTTTTGTCATGGGGAAAGATGGAGTGGGCAACACATCTTCTACTTTGGACCACACCTTCCCAGCAAAGCATAGACTTCCGTACAGCTGCCGACGATCCGAACCCACAACCCCGAGAGTCAGGCACCCAATCGCCACCACACAAAGGGCGGTCTAGGCGAATGAACCCCCCAGCATCGGCGACCAGGCGCCCGGTTCCGTGGTTCGAATCCCGGAAGCACCAGAACCCGCACCTAACCAAGATAGTGCAATCCCAAACATAACATGTTACTTTATTAGCTTGATTGGGCTACTTCATGCAAGTAGGTGACTGAGCCGAGCAATAGATTAATGCCTGTTGTTGACAACAAGGTAATAAAATGTGCTGTACATGGATGGCCAAAATAACACATAGGTAAATGATGTTCCCGGATGTGGTGTAATATATATAGAGATAAACAGAACGTGATATTTTCCTTCTTCACCTTCTCCATAGTACAGACATAATAAATCAGCGTGGTTTATCACTATATTTACTCTTCTGTTACTACTTACAAACGCTCTCTGCGAAGATCCGGGTTAGAATTGATCTTCAGCAATCCATGCTTATCGTAAAGGTGATGTACAGCATTTGGTGGTCTCTCTTACTGACTCGATTGACACATGTCGTCTCATCCGAATTGCACAGGTAGATGCTCATGTTGTTGATCACTAGACTGACTGGTCCAGACTTGGTTGTATACAGGCCATCGACATATAGTTTGCTTATGAGTGCGGCATTAAACAACAACAAAACTCACAAAAACATTGCAATATATTTTCGTAACCAAATACATTGTCTATTCTTTCCTGAATCATGTAATTTCATTCTGAAATATCGTGTAAAAGGCATGAATGCTATAAAACAGGTTCATTCCACGAAAATTTGTTTTAATGTTTCTTCTTGTAGCAGTCTGCACCGACTCTAGCTCCAGGGAGCCGACAGTTGTCAAGGAAACGGTGCCTGTTGGTGGGACTAGTGGTGACAGTGATAATAGCCCTCCTAGCTGCGCTTGTAGCAGTGACCACACTTCTTCTCGCCTACCAAGCAGGTAAATCACTTTCTAATATTTGTATCAAGATGTGATGTGGGGGTAGTCCAGCGGTTGAAATGTTCCTTGCTCACGCCGAAGAACCGGGCCAATTGCTATAACGTTTAGGAACACCAATAAAAATGGCATAAAATCACACTCACTGTAATGAGTGGGTATAATTTTACGCCGCTTTTAGCAATATTCCAGCAACATCAGAAATGGACCCCATACATTGTACCCGTGTGCAGAATCGAAGCATGGTCTTCAGCGTGACGAGCGAGCCCATTAACCACTGGACTAACTCCATGGCCCCGCCCCCACTGTACGAATAGTGTATCAGCCGAATTAGTTAACAGACGTCATGAATTTTGGTAGGATGGCTTTTTTAAATATTTCTTGCAGCCATCTTGGACTAAAAAAGCCGAACATAGTTCACTGTGAATAAAGATATCTTCGTTCACTTACTCATGCACTGTAAAAAGTCATTTTCAGTTGGAAAGTTGGACATTCGCAATTCTTTCTGTGGGGATATTTCCAAATTGCATGCATCAGCAACCAAATTTTGTACAGTGCCGTTTCCTTTTCGTAAAATATGTTCCCGTGTTGTCAGGAAATAACGGAACTGATTTTGCATGTGCTTGTCTCTTCGAGTTGTAAATTCAAAGCAGTATAAAGTAAATACTTCTTCTTCATCTTTCTGTCTTCAGAGCAAGAAGGGGGATACGTTACACTGCCGACAGCACAATCATCATTTACCCCGAGTACAACCATGAATGTTTCCACTGTTTCTACGTCCGTGTCTTCCATAATGCCATCACTTCCTTTCTCAACGACACCAGCTACAACGGCAACAGCGTCTGCTACGTCGCCAGGTAAGTCTCAGGCTGAAGGGGGCTACCGCTGAAAACCTTGGGGGTATTGCTGTTAAACTTGGCTTATTTACTTTGTGTGTAAAAGTTCCTAAATGGTGTACTCGTGTATTTACAGTCAATTTCATGACTTATATTCTCATATTTTTTTATTCCGAAATTTGAAAAAGACTTTTGTGTAAAAATTAAATTATCCCAAATATTTGAATTTAGAGGAATCTGTGGACCACGTTATGACCATGTACATATATTTGTGCAACGGGTTGTTACGTTTTCATGTATTCAATCTCTTACATCTGAATTTAATCAATTTTTATTTGAATTTTTTTTTTTTAAAAAACAGAAACGAATGTTTCCCCAATGTTCGCTTTCATCGTATAGGTTGCATGCGGAAGTGTATTTCGTGCACATCTTACAACACCCGGTGTCCGGCGAATGGTGCAATAATCGAGGGTGACCCAGGAGAAGTGATACCCTGCCCATGCGATACTGCCTGCTTCTCTGACGTCAGACACAATGACGGTTAGCGTTTGTCTCTCTGTCTTTGGGACCCTTTTTATTTACGTGTTTTACCCATGTTTCCACGTGACAAAAAGAATAGTCAACATGTACAGCTTCCGACTTTGTGTACACCCATTTGTCATACACATTCACTATATTCAGTGTGCTGAAACAAAGATAGAAATCTGTATGAAAGTTCCGGAACAACACTGTTTTCCTTTTCATCTGCCGTTCTACGATAAAAGAAACGAAAATGAAGCAAATTCTAGACTTCTTCAAGTTCTGAATGTCCTTATTCACAGGGAGTACACTTAGTGCATTAAGAGTACAGTTGGGGCAGCATGTTTGGCATATGTTAAGAGACTTCGCCAATTCAAATAAAAAAATAGTATGGAGGTATATTTACCAAAGTATATAGTATACTTATGGCAAAAAGCAGTTTCAGTTAAGCTGATGCAAGAATTGAACTATTGTTCATGTAAACATATTTCAGGTAATAGGCCACTGACCTTGACCTTCAATGCAACATGTGCACCTGGAAGTTCAAGACTAGTATCATCTTTCATCAGTTTAGCTTGTCTTTCTGATTTTCATCTTGTAAGTAAAATTCAGGTATAAACATGCAATGATTCCTATGACGTGCATCATCTTTCTTCAGGCTATACTGTTCACAGAGGATGCACCAAGGACTTCCCCGATTGGGATGCAGCGTCCTCTGACGACCTGACGTGTAGAGAGATTGGTAAACATTTTCTGTGTTTCTGCTTGGGAGACCGGTGTAACACGGACGACATGACATCACACATCCCCTGAAATAATTAAACAGTTCGTGCACAAGGATCCATGGATGTGTCCAGCTCTTCTTATTGCATACTGTGCATGTGTGTTCCGTGAAAGTAAGATTTTCTCGATTTTAGTTTGTTGTTTATTCATTCTCTCCAAAGATTTCCATCTATATCACGGAGTCCGGACCAGACAATTCGCTGTTTAGTATCACGAGTATCGATCTATGAGAATGGGATGCAATAACATACGTCCTCCATGTCACTCGCCTGACCACTCCATCCCGTTAGTCACCTCTTAGTTTATGACCATTACCACTGTTGATAGAGATCTGATGTCTCCAATTTTACCGGCCATTTTATTATTTTATAACTGCTGTTAGTCATAAACTACGAAACGACGAATTCACGCGATATAATTTATGGATTGTGTTGAGTGTTTAAAAAACCCTGTCTTCTATTCACATTTATATTCACAACCTTCTCATTCACAAAAACATCCACATGAAAATATCAACTGATACCGACCATCCCATATAATTTCTTTTCTATAAACCGCTTTAACGGCAAATGAAATTGCTGGGTTCCTCTGCTGACAAATATAGTCGTTGGAGCAAAGAATGTCACTTGATATAAAGAACTTAAAACCTGTGTGTTTTGTAACCGTCATCATATAGATGTAGCTGTAATATATTTGCAAAGACGTAAGATCTATTCTGGCCATTCTTCCCATTCAGGCATTCTTTGATAGACGTTGTGTCTATATTTAGGCTACCCATTGGTCAAAATCGGTCATGTGCAGTATGTATATTTTTCCATGTCCCAAGCAACAACATACCTCCAAGAGTTATCTCCCTTGTTTACATTTATTGCTAACAAACGCGAGTTTTGGAAGGCGTGTGTGGGAAAAACCGACTAGAATATACTTAGCACAAACTCACCATCTCTTCCCCATCTTCTACTCACCCTGCCTCGATGCTATTTGACTTGACACATATTACCTCGACCGTGACAACAACCATATCGATCACTTCAAGAAACACAACTACGGAAGTTTTTACGTAAGATTATACCTGGTTATGTATTTGTACACTGATTTACAGAGAGATAATGTTTATTAAAGTCGCACTCTCTGAACGTATTCATTAAATACAAAGAATTTGGTAAAGGTTAAAAGTACAAACACCACCAGTTAGATTATAAGAAATTAATAAACAAAAGGAATTACAACCCGTGAAAATCCGGGTTAGAATTGATCTTCAGGAACCTATGCCTACCTAGCGGCAACTAACACGGGATTGGGTGGTCAGCCTTGCTAAGCTGGTGGACAGATGACATCGTCTGAACTGATGAGAACACACGCATGCACACACACGCACGCACACACACACACACACACACACACACATTTTTAGGGAATACCAAACATTCTTCCATACCACAGACATGTTCACATTATTATCAATGCCGTCTGAGTCTGAAATGTATAACAAAAATCTGAAAAAAACTGAGATTGGCAGGAACCGCGGACAATAGTTGGTGTTTAGAATATGCGACAAAAAATGTGTACATCCCTGTTGGGGTGTAACAAGGAATTCAGCAGACGAACAGCCCTGAATATTTTGAAAAAATTAGTTTAGAACAGTTGCCTGAAGTGAGTGACTATTACGTACACAAGTGACTCTAAACGTATGATAAGAAGTATATTATTATAGCATGTGACCTTACCGTTGTTCACAGTAACCGTCCACTTTCAATGAATAGATTTATCTAACATTCAGTGTGGGTACTAATATTTTATCAACTTTGTTTTTTTTTAAAGAAATGTATGTTTTAAGTAGTACATGTTAAAAGTATCTTGAGTTTTCACTCATAATCATTGTTTGCTGTTAATTTGAACTTTAAGGCTTTCGCGTTAACTAGTTCATAGTCCGGTCGTGGACGAATATGGACGAATCCTTGCGCTATGGCACCGATATGTAGATATCACTTTCTTTGTGTTGTTTGTAACTGACGAACCCTCTTCTATAAAAACATAGAAACGTTATGCAATGTACAGCATGTCCCCTAGATATCCAAATGTACGTCTTGGTGCTCATTTCATTCAATTAATAAAGTAGTCTGTTCTTATAGACACGTTCCCACCAATTTGTGGAGTTACGAATGGCAGTGCAGCCATGTATGCATTTATGTCGTCACAGGCTTCTCCTCAATAACGCAGAAGAGTATTGCGATATTTAAAAAACTGTTGTCACAGTGGAACGCCCTGTCCCAATCCTCTTTGGTCTTAGGTAACTAAAAACCTTTTTCCTCAATACCAAGACGGTATGCTTCTTGATGTTTCAGTATAAGATTGAGTTTGGTTTTGCGCTGCTTTAGCGATATTCCGGTAGTGTGGATTTCACACATTATCCTCATGAAGTACACTGACGGCTGGACTGCCACATCGTTCTGTACAAAAATAAATGCGAGCATGAATGCTCGGCAACATATGTCATTTTTGGGATTTCACTTTCTTAGTAAAATACAAATTTTGGGTTGAGTTCCATCTGGGATTCGAACCCGCGCCCTCAGAATCAGGCACCTAATCGCCAGCAAACAAAGTCAGCCGAAAAAATCCCCAAAATGACATATGTTGCATTTGACCACTTTCCAAAAAATGGCAATGTGTAATCATATATGCTCTGTCACTTATTAACTTATTAAGTTCTCAATGATTTCTAATGCTGTTCTCCGTTGATCTCGACTGATCAAACAACCAACAAAGCTGATTTGTAACGATCTGTTTTATTGGTGCTTTAGAAGTTGGGGGATGATCACATAGGTTGTTTATGGGTGATTTCTACATTATTTTATGATATAATACTCTTGCTTGACAACGGTGTAAGAATCGATACCCAAACGTTACCCAGCTGGATTAACATGGGCGAATACTGCTTTTTGAGAGTGTGTGAGTGTGTGAGTGTGTGAGTGTGTGAGTGTGTGTGTCCTAGGTTATGTGTGTTCTAGTTTATGTGTGTGCGTGCATACTCTCTTCAGAAAGGGATGTGTGGAACGTTTTCACGAGGGCTTCCGTGGTCATTCAAAGATTTTCATACCAGCTCCGGATCCGCCTATGATTAATACCATGCGTTCAGCTACTAACGGTTTTACACATGGTTCGCTATTTCAGTAAAACCTATATACATACTGCGATTTGCAAACTGTGGTAGACTTAAATATTCTTTGAATGGTGTGGGCTTACACGGGTGTTTATCAGTAACCAAAATGGACAATTATGTATAATTATGTAATTATGCATCTATGATCATGCAACATGGGTTTTCTAAAAAAAAACCTGTACTAATTTCCTCACTGTACCATTAAACGAAATGAATTTGAGAAACGTGAAATCAACGTCTTAAAATGTGATTATTCGAATTCAGAAATACGGCAGGGAACTGATACTGTGCTAAATTCGAACAGAAATCATTTCCGTGAATTTCAATTCCAGGTAAATTTGATACCCCAAAGGACAATGCTCAGTTGGGTTTTTTCGTTGGTGTCACAAATCTCACAGGTTCCAGTCGTGGGTAAGCTTGCACAAATTACATGAAACAGGTAGAGTAGTAAGTCAGGGTGAGTCAATCATATTTGATTGTGAAATCATTTGCATTTATAACCAGCAGTAGCAGACCTATATGAGTGTCCAGTCCTGGTTAAAACGCACACCGTCATGTGTGTTATAGTGTCTACTTCAGAGCATCCCTATCCAAATATTTCTGCAGACCAAAAACTATGTAGCCAGGCTATATGATACTTAGTTTTATTCAATCTGCAATCCCGATCTTTATTACTACCGCAGAACACATTGTTTTGTCAGCTACCTTGTTCCTCTTTGTCACTTCCATTAATTACTGTATATGACATTTCTGGTCTTTATTGGTCATCCCCTTGGCTGTGTCTGTCATCACATCAACTGTAGAAGGAAGTGCTATTAGTTTCTCTATCTTTCCATTGTTGAATCTTTGCCTGTCTATTGTTGTTAAAAACTATATATATGCATGCTCACATCTATACTGGACGTGAGATGTGAGTGTGAAGACCGGCACTCCGACTGTCCTTGTAGGGACGACCGCGAGCAGGATTATGCCGCTCGCAGGAAAGACCCCGGAGTTGAGCTGGAAGTCCGCTCACCCCATTCATGTATACTTGTTTGTTAAGTCTTGTGAAACCAACTAAAGAAGTTTGAACAACTAAACTATGCCTTCATTTCGTCAAAGTGTTGTATGTATGTAATCACACCGATGACTACAGGCCCCCGCGTTGACATGTGATTCAGTTACGTTCACATACAAAGCGTTGGTTTTGTTGTTTACCGCCAAACCTCCTACCAGGAGAGTATGTATATAGGTTTTACTGACATTCTTTCAAGGTATAGAATTACGTTTGGAGAGGTCAAGCGTAACCATCGCAATGTCATCGGTGTGCTTGTCAGGTTTCACCCATTACGTAACTTGTTGTGTTCTTCTGTGACATTATGTTATTGTGATTCTCTGTAGTCAACATGGGAAGATTTGTGGAGAACACCATCGTTCATTTTCAATGTGATGGCAGTTGTTAACGTTGTCTTGCAAACTGACGTGCCCTATAAGAAATTCTGGTGCTATGAATTACCCGCTGCCAAATAAAACAAGTGTTTTATATTAAAACTGAACAGATGTTAGGACTGACTGACAGAAATATGTTTACTGAGTCATCCGTACATGGCAAAAGGAGAATAAGAGGGGTAAGTGCAAACGGTACCCAGAAGAATGTTTGTCTGCGGGATATCTCAAACTTTGATAGGCAGGTGCAGGTAGAAAACGAAGATTTTGTCAGTCTGTCTGTTTGTCTGTCTGTGTGTCTGTCTGTCTGTCTGTCTGTCTATACACACACATACTCTCTAGTCAAGTGGACCAGCTTCAGTAAGGTTTGACAGGCCCGAGCAAAGGTCAGCTAGCATTTCGAACACTGTGTGGAAGTGTAATCAAATGTTCACTATCTATCTTATCCCCATAAACCTTTTTCTGTTTTACCCAGTTTGGTGATGTGAATGCAGGGCAATTCCCCAAGCCTCACCAGGAGAACCAAGAATCGATCTGGTAAAGACAAATCACATTTGCAAGTTTTAACTTTATTGTGGCGTGTTAGAATGAGCATAATGTAGAGTAAAACATTCACCTACATCGCTACAAAACTGGTTTCAGGAAAAGCCTTGTGAAGGCAAATATGGCTTACACAAGGCTGTTTATTATCTCCTTTGTTATTTAGCATGTGCCATAAATATTTTGTTACATGCATTACAAAATCTTTCAGATTAATGATCTGTCGGATTAATGATTAATAGATTATATGTTAGCTTAAGCTAAAATTATGATACTTGACAATGTTGGTGCAATTTTCGTTATGTGTATAGTGACAAATCCAAAGTTATTCTAAAGTTTAAAAAAACCCATAGGCAATTAAACATTATGTAAACAGACAGCTTCACAAGCTTTGATGATTTCAAACAGGAAACATGACAGAGTGACATATCCTGATACCTGCCTCGTTGCCCACTTCTTGCACATGTTTTTTGGACATAATTCTGTAAAAAGGTTACTTTCCAGTGAATACCATAAAGATTTTTTCAGAACTGATCTGAGTAAGTAAATATACCCGGTATGAAATGGAGCACTGCTGGCATCAGCTATACAACGGCAACCTGTAGACGACCATGTCTGGGCTAGAGAAACAATGTCTGTCGGCAATTTGAATCTCTCGCAATGAAATAGCAATATGAATATCTCCGTAAAACCGCAGTCTGAATCTCTCACAGTGAAAATGTGATGACAAGGTAAACCGTGTCTGTCGGCGTCTGAACCTCACTTAGTGAAATCACAGTCGGAATCACTCAGTGAAACCCAATGACAAGGTAAATCATGTCAAGCGACATCTGAACCGCTCGCAGTGAAATCCAGTGACAAGGTAAACCATTACTGTTGCTATCTGATTTTATCACAGTGAAATCCAGTGTCATTTTGTGCCTTCAATTTGTGATATTCTGTGGCTGCTTAGCACAACCTTAGCAAAGAAATACCCGTTCTTTTATTACATTTTTATACAGTTTTGTAGAATCCAGTGTTGACCTCTTCAGAATATAGCATTCTTCAACTGTAATACTACTGTTTTCTCCATTGTTATCCACAGATATTACGTCACAAAGGTGTAGAGATTAATACCCTCAGACAAAACATACATATGATCATGCCCATCAACACAAATCCCCCGGGGAAACTTTATGTCAGTCAGAATGTTCCCCAGAAACTGTCCCGACTCAGTCAGACGGATGACTCTGTGTTGAGAGATTTCTGTGACCAGGATGTCACCTCTGCAGGTACTTGTGATACCCTGAGGACACTTCAGAGCTGCTTCTCCTGTAGGCCTGAAAGTGAACACCTCGTCTCCCTCAGGAGTCAGACACATGAGACATTTAGATCCCCTGTCAGACACCAGGATGTTTCCTGTCCTTAACGTACAAAGATAGTTGGGAAACTGTAAGACAGTGTTACCATTCAGCTGAGGACTGATTGACCTCAGCATGTTTCCTGTCACATCTAGGATATCAACACAGGGAGGAGACTGAGAACTTGCTGCAAGTGTTGATGGTGTCAGAGATGTAATGCCTACATACATTTTGTTGGTTGTGATGGTTGACAGCAGCACAATGTCTGGGTTGACTCCGACTGTTACTATCTCTTTTATTTGTGGCACTGCAACAACCACCTGATTATGACTCAACTTCGTCAGACCCCAGGGTTGACTGTTCAGACTTAGTCGACAATAACAGGGTTGACTGTTCCTTGTATAAAAAGACTTAATGCAGTTGTTGTACTGATCTGTGATAACAACAGTATCTGTGTCGTTCACAACCAGCATTGCCATGTCAAAAGGATCAGTTGCATTCCCATCGCCTTCTACTCTCGGATTGATAGTGTCAATTAACACAGGGCTGGCCTCCAGGTCCATTACACCTTCATATAATATGTCAAATTCACCCAGTTGTAGAGTGTCTATTGCTCTGCTCAGCTCACTGCTGTCCTGTCGAAATGAGATCTTCGCAATTCTTCTCCTTTCCTTCAGGTCTGCATCTTCAACAGCCTTAGCATCTCCTGTCTCACATCTTTGATACATCTCATACACATCCATGTCACACTCGGACTGTAGAGCCTGGTCTATCAACTCAGCTTCCTGTTGGTACATCTGAACAGTCAACTCTCCTGATTTAACATCTGCATTCAGTTGCCCAATATGCTGGTCTGACAACTCTTTAAGTTCAACCAGGAGCTTCTTTTCCTTCAGGTTAATTTTGTCTATGGCTTTTCTGGATGCTGACTGAATGAGTGATCTCATTTGTTCATGTCGAGCTGTTTCTGAATGTACTTTGGATTGCTGTTTTTCAACATACTCTTTCACCTGTTCTTGTTTTGTAGATAACTTCGCCCTTGTCATTGTAATGGCATTTTTCATTGTCTGTAGCTCTGCTTCAATGGTGACAACCTGGTCACATTTTCTGTGGAGGATAGTGCAGCATGTATGGCAAACGGCTTTCTTGCAATCTTTACATAAGAATTTTATATGTTCATCGCTGTGCTCTCTACACATGATCTTTCTCTTTCTTCTGACCTTCACCTCTCCAGACAGATACGTGATATCATGATGACGCGTTGCTGGGATACGATTGTGCACTCTTGCACAGTTCTGGCAGAAGGCGTCATCACAGATAGAACACCAAACGTCAGCTGGAGTTGTCTCTCCATCATCTTTACAGTAACTGCAGGACATGGTATCTGAAAATCATATTTTTTCAATTATAAACTTTGCACAAACGTTCATTATGGATAGTGAAACATTCCCGTTGCAGAATGGACAGACAAGTAAATAAACTACAAATAAATTTACACAAGAAATGCAAACAATTGATATTATACTCTCCCCCAAAAGAGAAAGTGTTTAATCCCTCAGAAAACAGAGCTCCCTTCACTGTAGACGTCACCAGAAAGGAACAATGGCCTCAGTAACTAGTGTGCCCTTCCCTAGCGTCTATCACTGCCTGACATCGACGTCCCACAGAAGCAATCAATTGGGGAATGTTCCTCCATTCCTCTTGGAGAACCTGAAGGAGTTCCTGATGACTCTGTGGTTGAGGGCGACGTTGAGGTACCTCTCGGTCAAGAATATCCTAAAGATGTTCAGTGGGAGATAGGTCCGATGATCTGGCAGGCCATGGCAAGATGATAACATTTTGAGCATGCAGGAAGTCCATAGAAAGACGTGCAACATGTCTGGCATTGTCTTGCTGGAATACGCCGCCATGACGTTTTAGAAAATGCACAACGTGTGGCTGCAAGACTTTACCTGTGTATTGCAAAGCATTCAGATCCCCAGGAATGTGCACCAACTTTGTCCGGAAGTTGTGGTTTATCCCTTCCCAAACCTTGACACTACCACCTCCAAAGCGATCATTCTCCAGACACAGTTGCGTTGATAACGTTCATTACGTCGACAATAGACACGTGCTCTGCCATCAGAGCTCCTAAAATGAAATCGGGACTCATCTGTGAACAAGACCTTTCTCCACCATTGCAATGGTCTCACCCGATATCTTGTGCACAACAGAAGACATTCTCTGCAGTGGCGTTGTGTCCCCAGGACGTTACGTCTTGCAGGACGTTTGGAGCTGATTCCGTGTTCAGAAGACGATTACGGACAGTTTGACTGGGCACGTTCCTCAAACCATGGATGCTTGCTGTTGTTGTGGTGGCTGTTGTGGTAACTGTTGGTCTCCTTGACCTTGGTCTATCGCAGATACTTCCAGTGGCTTTGAATCGCATCTATAACCTGTTTATGGTTGCCCTAAACACGTTGAACTGCCTTGCAACCTCCGCTTGACTGGTCCCAGACTTGCAGGAGACTGCTTTCGTTGAGTCGAGAACCACTGTGTTTCAAACCCAATGTTCACATTGCACAACACAGACGTCACGTGCTTCATGACTTTTGCCGCGTTTGTGCGACATGTTTTGAGTCTTTAGCGTTGTCACCGTTGTCCTTGTGTGACGTCGGTTCATTTTGGGTTTCCTCCAATCTGATTTTACCGATATTTAATTAGGAAAATGGTTTATATACAGATTATTAAATAAAATTTTAGCATGTGTAACGTGTCTTTTTTGAGAATATATCATGATTTGAAGAACAGATTACCTTTATCTACATCTTTGCAATCAGAAAGAAGAAAATGGAAATATGGGCATCACTGGCTCAAACAGTACTAAGACAAAATGTGAGTCCTATTTTTACATGGCAAACCTCTTGTGCTCACAACACTGAAGAAAAAATATGTAGGTACTGAAATCCTAGGTTAAAATCATTGTCATGTGTCATTTTTTACAGTTACTGAAACATAGCCCTGGCTCATGAATAAAGTATTATTTTCATCTGTCGACATTTGATGTGACAAAACAATGGGCGTGGTCTATTAAATTATGCAAAATGTTTACCTTTACATCCAGGACCAAATGCGTCCAAGAGACCCTGGATGAGAAAACAAGGTTTGATATCATCTGCCCAATCCTCTACTGGTCTCTCAGGATCAGACACCTTTGTCATCTGTTTGCAGAATGGACACAGGAGAGACTTGGCGCTGATGACTTCTGGTTTGGTTTTGGTGTACTTGATAACACATTTCCGACAGAAGGTGTGATTGCAGTCAAGCGTACAAGGGTTGTCAAAAACCTCGGTACAAATGACACAGGACAGGAAATGCTCTGTCAGTTTCTGTGAGGTTGCCATCTGAAAATCCAAAATGAAATATGTTGACTAATACATTTGGCCTCACAGGGAGTTTAACCCGATAGGGACACTGAATCACGGTAGTTACCCCTTGCGTGAGTGAATATGGTTTCACTTTTAGCAATATTCCACCAATATATTGTGGCAGGGGACACCAGGTGGGGAATCGAACAAGTCTTTCGACGTGACGAGCGAACACTTTAACCACTGGGCTGTTCCACTGCCCAACTGCCCTTTGAGATGCAAAACAATTCTTCATGAGGCCTCAAAGTGGCCAGACCAGAAAGTACCATGACCATAATACCTTCCTCTGCAGTCACTAAGAGAAATTGTTTTTTGATCATCAGTTATTCATCACGGTATAGTGCAGTCCCCTCTGTCATATTTCTTAGTGAAGGAAGATGCCTATATTCAAGGCAAGAATGATGAGGGGAATATCTTAACCCATCAGTTGGTATCACATTGTCATTTTCTAGTGTTGCAAAACTAGATGACACGTTATAAAAGAAATATAAATAATACATTTGTATGTGAAAAACATTTGAAGGGGCAAAGTTGTCAGAGTTTTATGTTGAAAAATCGTGTTTGTCAATTATGTTTGTGTTGAGTGCTTTATAAATTGTTTTATTTGATGTTTATATTCACATGCTGTTAATAATATTGTCTGAACTAGATAGTAGGATACTAGTGTTTGACAGATTGCAGAAATAGGATGTCGGTAAGCTAACAATTGCATTTAAATGGGTTGCTGCACTTTACGTGCAGAGAAACCTGATTACAACAGTGCTTATACAAAGTCAGTGGATCGTTGCAGGTGTGCATTTAGATATAGTACATGTTGCCTTTCTACTTTTTCATCTTAGAGCTAAACAGTAATATGTCACGGTGACAGTGAAACAAATGTATCCAATACAGAATGTGCATGTCTCTACTACAAAATAGACAAAAACATATTACAATATCTTATCAAGGAAATTTAAGAACTGTTTTCATTTGAGAAATTAGATGTTAGTCTTGAGAATCATGAAACTTTTAGAATATTGTTGACCTGTCTTCGTATCTTCAATTTGTATGACGATATGCAATTGCAATAAGACAACTTTTACAGGTAGAAGCGTAACCTACTTTTAAAGGGTAGCATAGTATCTCACCTTTGGTTGATATAGTCAATTCATTCTTGTACTATGATCTACTTTTAAAGGGTAGAAGTATAACTTACTTTTGATTGTTACATTGAAATACAATGTAAAATTTGGTAGATGGTAGACATCCTGGGTCTTTCCTTGCAGTGTTCAGAAGTTCTTGCCAATCACCTTGTCATTCCAGGCCAATGCCGTGTCAAAGCTGTCTGGCATTTGACATGCTTTTCCATTCCTACAATAATGACTGCACATTGATGTTTTGTTGCAATAAATGTAACGTCCTTGTTTCATCGTCAGATGGGTATTGATTGTTTTCCTACACCCCTTTTATGTCTCAAATTTCACAACAACAGACTAGAGTTTTCAAGAAAAATGGCGGGCTACAAATCTTCTCTTACATAAAAGAACAAAATCACCGCCGTGCATGAAGACATTGTGAAGACACACAGTCTGCTAACAAGATGTGCTAGATAAATAAATTGTCGGTTTCTTCAAACATGTCGAATGCCTTTGGTGTCTTGTGAAACTGCACACATCTTCAACTTGCCGATAATTGAAAATTAGCGTAGCACTGACCTAGGCTACTCCATGGTTCAGCATCAATTACTGAAGGGCTGGCTGTAAGTTTACTAAACTGGTTATAAGATGTAGGTTAAAGTATATTTCACAAGTACAAATACATTTCCAATGTCACATTATTGTCCCACAGAATTGAATGTAACCAGCAATCGAGCGATTCACTAGACATGGGTAGGTGAAACCTGTTCTCCAGGTTACAAATTTCAAACGTGAGTCCATGCGAGAGTTCTGTCATGCATTGCAGCGTGTATAATATTCACTTCAATTAAAACTGCCAATTGTCTTATTATAGAGATCAGACAACACCTACCAGTATAATGCGGCTCCAGGACGGAAAATGGACGTATCCAACTGCATTTTCTATTATTCCCACCTGTTTTAACGTGAAACTCTAACATCCAATGAGAGATTCGCTCTACTATTTGGGGAGGGTCTGCAGCTTGAGATTTGTTGTTTTTTTCCGGACATGTGTCCTGACTTCGTCCTAGAAAGCTTTAAATGGAAATAAACTCATCAGGTTAGTGATAGCCAAGGTACTCTACAGAGGTCAACAGAGTATAAATCGTGCAGTTTTTCGAACGATCAAAGCGACAGAAGCATTTGTCAGGCCGAAAACGAGCCGAGGCGAGTCGGGCCGCCATTTTACAGTCACACCGTCCTATATCTTACATATTTAGATCATACTTCCAAGTACATTGTGTGTGTTGTTACGTAACAAGTCGGAATGTATTTACAAAATGTCCCCATGACAATTCACTAGCCATTCAGGCCTGAAAGTGTGGAGATTTACCTGCTCGTGGCCATTTCACACACTCGTTCAGGCTGTGGATGGATGACAGACCTCATAAAATATGGCTGACCTGGTAAGCTGCGCGTTTCACGTGTGACATGGAAGCTGAGGGAGGTTCTACGCCTAAATCTCTGTATGCTCGAAGTATCATCGATTTCTTCCAGGATATACTTGTTTCAAATACTTCTGCTGTGACATTTCATGTGAACGGGATGAAGAGTCGTCGTAAATTCTAAAGTCTCCTGCTCTTTCTTTGTAGATAGATTCTTACCAGAAGCAGTGATACGTCTTTCTCATCTTCAATGTCATGTACTGAAGATAATGGTGTGATGTGAATCTGTCTGTCTGGAGATGCACTGATGCATTGGGATCTTTATCAAATCTGATGAGAGAGGTGTCTATACAATGGATCCCTGACATTCTGAGTGAGTTTGGAGCCTTCACCAAAGTGATGACAGAGCGGATTGGTGCTAAGAACGAACCCAGTCCTTGAGGTTCTGAGGTTGTATATTTGCTGGAATCCCCTTACTTCTGGAAAATTGGTCAAACCTCTGCCACTTACCTCAAAACAGACTTCTGGTAGATCTGCATAGAGACCTGGAGACAGCTGGTCTTCTGGAATAGCTGGTCACGTTCTTCTTGATATGCTCCATGCATGCAGATCAAAGACACTTGATTTTGCTGCTTCTGAGGATAAGTGTGAAGGTTTGACCAATCTCAAAGTTTTAGAACCAGACTGTCTGCTAACAGGGTGGGTTGACTGTCGTAGTCATCAATGACAGATTGGACGGTCGAGAGGCCCAGTGGTTAGTGCCTTCGAGAACTGCCTAACCTCAGTGAATGATGTGAAGACGCTTGTTCTCTTCTGGAGACGACAACCCTGAGGTTACATCTATGTCGAGATGTACTCCTCAACCCTGTAGAGATGCATTAACATACAGATGAAGGTTGAAACTTGGCTCGCTGAGAAGGTCCCTGCACAGACCTTCATTGATATTTACCATTAAAACAGTGAAACCAATTTCGTATTACTGCTTCTTGCGAAAGACAAGCTGAAGCATTGCTTGCCATTGAGCCGCACATAAAGTTGGGGAATAATCACACAGATTTTGGTAGTCAAACATATCCAAGATATTTTTAGTGTTGCCTTTGTTTTGCCTCTGATCACGTTCATTTTGATAAGATAAATTCCAAGCATACACACATTTTATAAAAGGGTTCAGTACTGAAAAGGAGTCTTCATTGTTTCAAAATAGTGTGTACTATTCTACAGTTATGCATCTCTTGTCTTTTCATGAACCTGTGAATCACTATTTAAGAAAATTATTGTCGAATAATGAATGGCAGTACTAAAGCTTGAAAGGGAAAAGCCGCAAATAGTAACAATTCTTCATGAGGCCTCAAAGTGGCCAGACCTCGCGAAGGAAGTAAAAAGACCATAATACCTTCCTCTGCAGTCACTAAGAGAAATTGTTTTTTGATCATCAGTTATTCATCACGGTATAGTGCAATCCCCTCTGTCATATTCCTTAGTGAAGGAAGATGCCTATATTCAAGGCAAGAATGATGAGGGGAATATCTTAACCCATCAGTTGGTATCACATTGTTATTTTCTAGTGTTGCAAAACTAGATGACACGTTATAAAAGAAATATAAATAATACCTTTGTATGTGAAAAACATTTGAAGGGGCAAAGTTGTCAGAGTTTTATGTTGAAAAATCGTGTTTGTCAATTATGTTTGTGTTGAGTGCTTTATAAATTGTTTTATTTGATGTTTATATTCACATGCTGTTAATAACATTGTCTGAACTAGATAGTAGGATACTAGTGTTTGACAGATTGCAGAAATAGGATGTCGGTTCAACAGCTAGACATCATGTGTCCGGCAAAACAGGCGACAGATAACATCAGTCTGTTAGTTCATCACAACACAGAGTTAAACTAAAGCCGTCGGAACATGTCCTGGCTACATCTCCACAAACAATTTCAGCAACTGTGCTCCTCTCTCACTCCAGTGTCTATCATGTTGTTGACCACGTTTCAAGGCGATGAGCTTGATCAACCGAGTGGCACAACGGGTGCCTACAGTGGACAGCTCCCATCACGCTGTCACAAGCCGCCCAGTTTTAACCAAGACATGGGCCTACGCTAGTGGTCGTCACCATGGCAATCAGGCATAATGCAAGGCTTTTGTTTCAGAAAGAGGTCGACCCCAGCACAAAGGAGACTCAAGGGGTGGCCACACAATCAAGTGCTCGCATAGAGGTGAGCTCTGAAAGATTTTTTGACGATGTTTTAGTGCCGGTAGACCTTGTCCGTCACTGGCAAAGCCTGTCTTCTGATCAAATTCATATTCCAATCCGTAACGGGTTGTAACATCGACCTCGCTTCGTTGTCCATGCAGTAACACATCCCTAAGGCAATAACTTTCTCGAAACAGGAATATTCAATCATTAATGTTGAAACAGTGAACTCCTAGCCAAAGGTATAATTATACCTTCTCAGTATGAACAGGGTGAATATATATCGACTATCTCTATAAAACTCTACACTATATATGTGACACATCGCAACAAATGCGTTGACTATGTACTTTCCAAATGGAAAATCTCACACCCGTTTAGCCGTTAGAGCGAAAGGATTATATGAAACTAATCACAAACAGGAGGGATCACGTGCCCTCCAAAACGTCACAGTTTATAAATACATATATCTATTCCCAGTGTCTCTCAAGCCATGGCCTATGTGCATCTGTAAGCAAACAATTGCATTTAAATGGGTTGCTGCACTTTACGTGCAGAGAAACCTGATTACAGCAGTGCTCATACAAAGTCAGCGGATCGTTGCAGGTGTGCATTTAGATATAGTACATGTTGCCTTTCTACATTTTCATCTTAGAGCTAAACAGTAATATGTCACGGTGACAGTGAAACAAATGTATCCAATACAGAATGTGCAAGTCTCTACTACAAAATAGACAAAAAATAGTAAAATATCTTATCAAGGAAATTTTAAGAACTGTGTTCATTTGAGAAATTAGATGTTAGTCTTGCGAATCATGAAACTTTTAGAATATTGTTGACCTGTCTTCGCATCATCAATTTGTATGACGATATGCAATTGCAATAAGACAACTTTTACAGGTAGAAGCGTAACCTACTTTTAAAGGATAGCATAGTAGCTCACCTTTGGATGTCATAGTCAATTCATTCTTGTACTATGATCTACTTTTAAAGGGTAGAGGTATAACCTACTTTTGATTGTTATATTGAAATACAATGTAAAAGTTGGTAGATAGTAGATATCCTGGGTCTTTCCTTGGGGTGTTCAGAAGTTCTTGCCAATGACATTGTCATTCCAGGCCAATGCCGTGTCAAAGCTGTCTGGCATTTGACATGCTTTTCCATTCCTACAATAATGATTGCACATTGAAGTTTTGTTGCAATAAATGTAACGTCCTTGTTTCATTGTCAGATGGGTACTGATTGGTTTCCTACATCTCTTTTATGTCTCAAATTTCACAACAACAGACTAGAGTTTTCAAGAAAAATGGCGGACTACAAATCTTCTCTTACATAAAAGAACAAAATCACCGCCGTGCATGAAGACATTGTGAAGACACACAGTCTGCTAACAAGATGTGCTAGATAAATAAATTGTCGGTTTCTTCAAACATGTCGAATGCCTTTGGTGTCTTGTGAAACTGCACACATCTTCAACTTGCCGATAATTGAAAATTAGCGTAGCACTGACCTAGGCTACTCCATGGTTCAGCATCAATTACTGAAGGGCTGGCTGTAAGTTTACTAAACTGGTTATAAGATGTAGGTTAAAGTATATTTCACAAGTACAAATACATTTCCAATGTCACATTATTGTCCCACAGAATTGAATGTAACCAGCAATCGAGCGATTCACTAGACATGGGTAGGTGAAACCTGTTCTCCAGGTTACAAATTTCAAACGTGAGTCCATGCGAGAGTTCTGTCATGCATTGCAGCGTGTATAATATTCACTTCAATTAAAACTGCCAATTGTCTTATTATAGAGATCAGACAACACCTACCAGTATAATGCGGCTCCAGGACGGAAAATGGACGTATCCAACTGCATTTTCTATTATTCCCACCTGTTTTAACGTGAAACTCTAACATCCAATGAGAGATTCGCTCTACTATTTGGGGAGGGTCTGCAGCTTGAGATTTGTTTTTTTTTTCCGGACATGTGTCCTGACTTCGTCCTAGAAAGCTTTAAATGGAAATAAACTCATCAGGTTAGTGATAGCCAAGGTACTCTACAGAGGTCAACAGAGTATAAATCGTGCAGTTTTTCGAACGATCAAAGCGACAGAAGCATTTGTCAGACCGAAAACGAGCCGAGGCGAGTCGGGCCGCCATTTCACAGTCACACCGTCCTATATCTTACACATTTAGATCATACTTCCAAGTACATTGTGTGTGTTGTTACGTAACAAGTCGGAATGTATTTACAAAATGTCCCCATGACAATTCACTAGCCATTCAGGCCTGAAAGTGTGGAGATTTACCTGCTCGTGGCCATTTCACACACTCGTTCAGGCTGTGGATGGATGACAGACCTCATAAAATATGGCTGACCTGGTAAGCTGCGCGTTTCACGTGTGACATGGAAGCTGAGGGAGGTTCTACGCCTAAATCTCTGTATGCTCGAAGTATCATCGATTTCTTCCAGGATATACTTGTTTCAAATACTTCTGCTGTGACATTTCATGTGAACGGGATGAAGAGTCGTCGTAAATTCTAAAGTCTCCTGCTCTTTCTTTGTAGATAGATTCTTACCAGAAGCAGTGATACGTCTTTCTCATCTTCAATGTCATGTACTGAAGATAATGGTGTGATGTGAATCTGTCTGTCTGGAGATGCACTGATGCATTGGGATCTTTATCAAATCTGATGAGAGAGGTGTCTATACAATGGATCCCTGACATTCTGAGTGAGTTTGGAGCCTTCACCAAAGTGATGACAGAGCGGATTGGTGCTAAGAACGAACCCAGTCCTTGAGGTTCTGTTGTTGTATATTTGCTGGAATCCCCTTACTTCTGGAAAATTGGTCAAACCTCTGCCACGTACCTCAAAACAGACTTCTGGTAGATCTGCATAGAGACCTGGAGACAGCTGGTCTTCTGGAATAGCTGGTCACGTTCTTCTTGATATGCTCCATGCATGCAGATCAAAGACACTTGATTTTGCTGCTTCTGAGGATAAGTGTGAAGGTTTGACCAATCTCAAAGTTTTAGAACCAGACTGTCTGCTAACAGGGTGGGTTGACTGTCGTAGTCATCAATGACAGATTGGACGGTCGAGAGGCCCAGTGGTTAGTGCCTTCGAGAACTGCCTAACCTCAGTGAATGATGTGAAGACGCTTGTTCTCTTCTGGAGACGACAACCCTGAGGTTACATCTATGTCGAGATGTACTCCTCAACCCTGTAGAGATGCATTAACATACAGATGAAGGTTGAAACTTGGCTCGCTGAGAAGGTCCCTGCACAGACCTTCATTGATATTTACCATTAAAACAGTGAAACCAATTTCGTATTACTGCTTCTTGCGAAAGACAAGCTGAAGCATTGCTTGCCATTGAGCCGCACATAAAGTTGGGGAATAATCACACAGATTTTGGTAGTCAAACATATCCAAGATATTTTTAGTGTTGCCTTTGTTTTGCCTCTGATCACGTTCATTTTGATAAGATAAATTCCAAGCATACACACATTTTATAAAAGGGTTCAGTACTGAAAAGGAGTCTTCATTGTTTCAAAATACTGTGTACTATTCTACAGTTATGCATCTCTTGTCTTTTCATGAACCTGTGAATCACTATTTAAGAAAATTATTGTCGAATAATGAATGGCAGTACTAAAGCTTGAAAGGGAAAAGCCGCAAATAGTAACAATTCTTCATGAGGCCTCAAAGTGGCCAGACCTCGCGAAGGAAGTAAAAAGACCATAATACCTTCCTCTGCAGTCACTAAGAGAAATTGTTTTTTGATCATCAGTTATTCATCACGGTATAGTGCAATCCCCTCTGTCATATTCCTTAGTGAAGGAAGATGCCTATATTCAAGGCAAGAATGATGAGGGGAATATCTTAACCCATCAGTTGGTATCACATTGTTATTTTCTAGTGTTGCAAAACTAGATGACACGTTATAAAAGAAATATAAATAATACCTTTGTATGTGAAAAACATTTGAAGGGGCAAAGTTGTCAGAGTTTTATGTTGAAAAATCGTGTTTGTCAATTATGTTTGTGTTGAGTGCTTTATAAATTGTTTTATTTGATGTTTATATTCACATGCTGTTAATAACATTGTCTGAACTAGATACTAGTGTTTGACAGATTGCAGAAATAGGATGTCGGTTCAACAGCTAGACATCATGTGCCCGGCAAAACAGGCGACAGATAACATCAGTCTGTTAGTTCATCACAACACAGAGTTAAACTAAAGCCGTCGGAACATGTCCTGGCTACATCTCCACAAACAATTTCAGCAACTGTGCTCCTCTCTCACTCCAGTGTCTATCATGTTGTTGACCACGTTTCAAGGCGATGAGCTTGATCAACCGAGTGGCACAACGGGTGCCTACAGTGGACAGCTCCCATCACGCTGTCACAAGCCGCCCAGTTTTAACCAAGACATGGGCCTACGCTAGTGGTCGTCACCATGGCAATCAGGCATAATGCAAGGCTTTTGTTTCAGAAAGAGGTCGACCCCAGCACAAAGGAGACTCAAGGGGTGCCCACACAATCAAGTGCTCGCATAGAGGTGAGCTCTGAAAGATTTTTTGACGATGTTTTAGTGCCGGTAGACCTTGTCCGTCACTGGCAAAGCCTGTCTTCTGATCAAATTCATATTCCAATCCGTAACGGGTTGTAACATCGACCTCGCTTCGTTGTCCATGCAGTAACACATCCCTAAGGCAATAACTTTCTCGAAACAGGAATATTCAATCATTAATGTTGAAACAGTGAACTCCTAGCCAAAGGTATAATTATACCTTCTCAGTATGAACAGGGTGAATATATATCGACTATCTCTATAAAACTCTACACTATATATGTGACACATCGCAACAAATGCGTTGACTATGTACTTTCCAAATGGAAAATCTCACACCCGTTTAGCCGTTAGAGCGAAAGGATTATATGAAACTAATCACAAACAGGAGGGATCACGTGCCCTCCAAAACGTCACAGTTTATAAATACATATATCTATTCCCAGTGTCTCTCAAGCCATGGCCTATGTGCATCTGTAAGCAAACAATTGCATTTAAATGGGTTGCTGCACTTTACGTGCAGAGAAACCTGATTACAGCAGTGCTCATACAAAGTCAGCGGATCGTTGCAGGTGTGCATTTAGATATAGTACATGTTGCCTTTCTACATTTTCATCTTAGAGCTAAACAGTAATATGTCACGGTGACAGTGAAACAAATGTATCCAATACAGAATGTGCAAGTCTCTACTACAAAATAGACAAAAAATAGTAAAATATCTTATCAAGGAAATTTTAAGAACTGTGTTCATTTGAGAAATTAGATGTTAGTCTTGCGAATCATGAAACTTTTAGAATATTGTTGACCTGTCTTCGCATCATCAATTTGTATGACGATATGCAATTGCAATAAGACAACTTTTACAGGTAGAAGCGTAACCTACTTTTAAAGGATAGCATAGTAGCTCACCTTTGGATGTCATAGTCAATTCATTCTTGTACTATGATCTACTTTTAAAGGGTAGAGGTATAACCTACTTTTGATTGTTATATTGAAATACAATGTAAAAGTTGGTAGATAGTAGATATCCTGGGTCTTTCCTTGGGGTGTTCAGAAGTTCTTGCCAATGACATTGTCATTCCAGGCCAATGCCGTGTCAAAGCTGTCTGGCATTTGACATGCTTTTCCATTCCTACAATAATGATTGCACATTGAAGTTTTGTTGCAATAAATGTAACGTCCTTGTTTCATTGTCAGATGGGTACTGATTGATTTCCTACATCTCTTTTATTTCTCAAATTTCACAACAACAGACTAGAGTTTTCAAGAAAAATGGCGGACTACAAATCTTCTCTTACATAAAAGAACAAAATCACCGCCGTGCATGAAGACATTGTGAAGACACACAGTCTGCTAACAAGATGTGCTAGATAAATAAATTGTCGGTTTCTTCAAACATGTCGAATGCCTTTGGTGTCTTGTGAAACTGCACACATCTTCAACTTGCCGATAATTGAAAATTAGCGTAGCACTGACCTAGGCTACTCCATGGTTCAGCATCAATTACTGAAGGGCTGGCTGTAAGTTTACTAAACTGGTTATAAGATGTAGGTTAAAGTATATTTCACAAGTACAAATACATTTCCAATGTCACATTATTGTCCCACAGAATTGAATGTAACCAGCAATCGAGCGATTCACTAGACATGGGTAGGTGAAACCTGTTCTCCAGGTTACAAATTTCAAACGTGAGTCCATGCGAGAGTTCTGTCATGCATTGCAGCGTGTATAATATTCACTTCAATTAAAACTGCCAATTGTCTTATTATAGAGATCAGACAACACCTACCAGTATAATGCGGCTCCAGGACGGAAAATGGACGTATCCAACTGCATTTTCTATTATTCCCACCTGTTTTAACGTGAAACTCTAACATCCAATGAGAGATTCGCTCTACTATTTGGGGAGGGTCTGCAGCTTGAGATTTGTTTTTTTTTTCCGGACATGTGTCCTGACTTCGTCCTAGAAAGCTTTAAATGGAAATAAACTCATCAGGTTAGTGATAGCCAAGGTACTCTACAGAGGTCAACAGAGTATAAATCGTGCAGTTTTTCGAACGATCAAAGCGACAGAAGCATTTGTCAGACCGAAAACGAGCCGAGGCGAGTCGGGCCGCCATTTCACAGTCACACCGTCCTATATCTTACACATTTAGATCATACTTCCAAGTACATTGTGTGTGTTGTTACGTAACAAGTCGGAATGTATTTACAAAATGTCCCCATGACAATTCACTAGCCATTCAGGCCTGAAAGTGTGGAGATTTACCTGCTCGTGGCCATTTCACACACTCGTTCAGGCTGTGGATGGATGACAGACCTCATAAAATATGGCTGACCTGGTAAGCTGCGCGTTTCACGTGTGACATGGAAGCTGAGGGAGGTTCTACGCCTAAATCTCTGTATGCTCGAAGTATCATCGATTTCTTCCAGGATATACTTGTTTCAAATACTTCTGCTGTGACATTTCATGTGAACGGGATGAAGAGTCGTCGTAAATTCTAAAGTCTCCTGCTCTTTCTTTGTAGATAGATTCTTACCAGAAGCAGTGATACGTCTTTCTCATCTTCAATGTCATGTACTGAAGATAATGGTGTGATGTGAATCTGTCTGTCTGGAGATGCACTGATGCATTGGGATCTTTATCAAATCTGATGAGAGAGGTGTCTATACAATGGATCCCTGACATTCTGAGTGAGTTTGGAGCCTTCACCAAAGTGATGACAGAGCGGATTGGTGCTAAGAACGAACCCAGTCCTTGAGGTTCTGTTGTTGTATATTTGCTGGAATCCCCTTACTTCTGGAAAATTGGTCAAACCTCTGCCACGTACCTCAAAACAGACTTCTGGTAGATCTGCATAGAGAGCTGGAGACAGCTGGTCTTCTGGAATAGCTGGTCACGTTCTTCTTGATATGCTCCATGCATGCAGATCAAAGACACTTGATTTTGCTGCTTCTGAGGATAAGTGTGAAGGTTTGACCAATCTCAAAGTTTTAGAACCAGACTGTCTGCTAACAGGGTGGGTTGACTGTCGTAGTCATCAATGACAGATTGGACGGTCGAGAGGCCCAGTGGTTAGTGCCTTCGAGAACTGCCTAACCTCAGTGAATGATGTGAAGACGCTTGTTCTCTTCTGGAGACGACAACCCTGAGGTTACATCTATGTCGAGATGTACTCCTCAACCCTGTAGAGATGCATTAACATACAGATGAAGGTTGAAACTTGGCTCGCTGAGAAGGTCCCTGCACAGACCTTCATTGATATTTACCATTAAAACAGTGAAACCAATTTCGTATTACTGCTTCTTGCGAAAGACAAGCTGAAGCACTGCTTTCCATTGAGCCGCACATAAAGTTGAGGAATAATCACACAGATTTTGGTAGTCAAACATATCCAAGATATTTTTAGTGTTGCCTTTGTTTTGCCACTGATCGCGTTCATTTTGATAAGATAAATTCCAAGCATACACACATTTTATCAAAGGGTTCAGTACTGAAAAGGAGTCTTCATTGTTTCAAAATACTGTGTACTATTCTACAATTATGCATCTCTTGTCTTTTCATGAACCTGTGAATCACTATTTAAGAAAATTATGGTCGAATAATGAATGGCAGTACTAAAGATTGAAAGGGAAAAGCCGCAAATAGTAACAATTCTTCATGAGGCCTCAAAGTGGCCAGACCTCGCGAAGGAAGTAAAAAGACCATAATACCTTCCTCTGCAGTCACTAAGAGAAATTGTTTTTTGATCATCAGTTATTCATCACGGTA